>NC_068361.1:55933381-56098381 GCF_020536995.1 Dreissena polymorpha
TATAACACACGTAAATACAACTATGCGTTTGTCACCGACAGTGAATATGATACTTGATATAAAGATTTCAAAACACACTATTTATTAAAAAAACAAGGAAATGTTGATAACTAACACATTTCCCATTATATCATATTTGATTTTATATGAAAATGCACTTTTGTTGAAATATGCGACAGAGACTGTGTGAAAAAAATGCGCCCAGACTTGACAGTTTGTACCACAATACGGTCTTGAGTAGGCTACAGGTTGCTAAGACACCATTGGGTAAATCAAGATAATATGACGTTAGTTTTGCGTAGCGTGCTTGACTCCATTCTTTACTTTGATAGTAGAATACGTAAAAATAAGATGTACAATATCGGGTTGTTATTTAACATTTAATACCATTCATGTCATGGTTTTTGTAAATTAATTGTTACTGTTTGGCACCAAACACAACATTGATATCAATGCATATTTTTTAATTCCTGTAGTAAGAATACTTTACTATACACGTCTGCGAAAAAGAATACACAATAATATTTCCTTCAAAGCATATTTTTTTCCACAGGCAATTTATGGTATGTTCTTGCCACTTTAATGTACATAAAGCTATTTTCTTTAAATAATACTTTAACATTTATTTTATTGTTTGTGTATTCCCCAAGCTTTCGATTATTGTTTTGTACCGACTTTCGCATATTTTACTCGTGTATACAATTTTCCAAAAGTTTTGGTTCCATGTTTTTTATCACATAGAACACAATTTAACATGCTTAATTAATCTATTTAGAGTAATTCATTAATTAAGAAAAAATGTTATTATACACGTTTTAAAAGAAGAATACAAAATGAAACGCTTTTTAAGCAAATTTTCCCCGCAGACATTTCCCAATTTAATACATGTATACATTGTTCTTTTTTTTCTCTGCATTGCACTTCAACACATTTTTTTGATATTGTATGTTTATTCCACGAGCTTTCGATTAATTTTTGTTTCGAATGTCGGAATGTCACGTATTCAAAAACTTTACTCGTGCATAACAGTTTCCATTGGTAAGTGTAGCATGCTAAATATTTCGATTTCGTCCTTTTTATGATTTTATCATTTTAATTATGATCATCAACTTTATTATTAAGATGTTGTTTTTAGGATACATTCACAGCACTTTCCATCGTTCTGATTCCAGTTAATGATTACACTTTGTATGATAACTAATGGGTGCTCCTTTTCCGCGAGTTCAGTTACATTGCCATGGTTTGCAATCCTCGTGGTGTCACAAAATATAACGACAACAACACAATTTTCCAAAGTATTCAATCGTTTCGCGTTGGAACGGTTTATAATTTTCAGGTTTTTAAATCGCCAAAAGATGCATAAAATGGATATTTTAGAGCATGGTAAATGTTCAGTATTATTTTTTTCATACAAATATCATAACTACCGCAAAAAGTTGCGAATCTGAAACATTTTTTAAATTTTGTTAAACTAACCAAAACGTGAAAAGGCCCCTATAAAATATTTCATATTTACTACAGAAATCCTTTCGACAGCACCGCTTAGTTGTCAGAGGCACATCTTCCGAATCATCGAAACCATCATCGTCATTTGGTTTTTGTAAAGAACGTCGTCCGATAAGGGCATGAGTTCCGATAAACATATGGTCAGCGGCGCATTTCTGTCAAGTAAGATACATTACGGTAAACAGAGCTTTCTAGTTTACACCAGTATTTCAATGCTTCCTTAATCGGTATAGTTATGTATTATTTATTTACAGCAATGTCGTTTGATGTTTTAATAGCGTTTGTGTATGATTTATTGACGTTGGAATAAATAAATGAATTGGATAAATGATTTTTCTCATGCGTGGAGCATGACTAAATGTGGTGCGATCGCTTGAACGTGATCATAATGGTTTGCAATTTATAAAGACGAGGTATGTATTTTCAAGCATAGAATATTCCGTTTTGATTTGAACCCTCAAATAATTTAATGCTGTGTACTATAACCCTGCAGTTTAAAACAGCACAATGAACCTTGTCAGCGAATACAGTGCCATTCTAAGATTTATTTAGGAGCCAAGTCATGTTGCAAAATCAACGTTCACAGGGGTTTATACACGGGCTGGACAGAAGTTATTGAAGTACATTTTTTTTTAAATCTTTAGTGCAAAAAATACAGTGTTTATTGCAGTTTGTGTCGATGTCTTAATGTATAAGAATACGTCATACGATACTCTTTCTCTGTTCCTGGCTACATAGATTTTTGTGACGTCATATTCCAAATTGCTTCATACGACTGTTTAATCTACATATATAAGTCATTGGGTTTAAAGCGTTCAATTTTTATTATATTTTCTCTCTGACAGGCGTTTCTAGTTTGACTTATATTTAAGCAGTCACATAAACAACCAAGCTATGTAATATGGATCTTTTACACCCAGTATTGCTGCTTCTTCCTGTATCTGCGCGATGATGATCTGAAATATTAACTTCATGGCGCTACATTCCTAAATCTTTTTCTATAAAGAAGAAATATAGATCTAGGTGACGATTGTTCGTAGTTTCATTTCATCGTTCATCGAAAAGTTGTAACTCTGTTGCTCTGGTAACATTGAGTAGTTAAATTGTAATTAAATTGAATGCGTTTTAATTCCATATTAATATTGTCTAACTTGAGTTACAATGCTATGATGCAAATGTTTTATTTACATTTAAATGTATCATGAATATTGCTGGGCCAAGTGTGAGGTTGAGCGCTCAAAAACCGGTTTAACCCCCCAATGCTGTGAATTGACGGTTCCAAGGCGGTGACCCTAGCTTTATTCTTATATGTGTTTATGTTGTTTGTATTGTGCTGTTTTGTGCTGTTTTGTACTGTTTGGGCAATCGGTCACTTGCCTTAAATAAAGGACCAACTAATTGTATATAATAAAAATTCAATACTGCTACAGCAGCTGGAGTTTCACATCTTTATAAGAATACATTCTTGATTACGTCTGAAATAGTTAACAACATTTTTACGTTGCGTGAAGCATAACCGTGTAGTACAAATCTAATATTAAAAAAACCACAGGCTTATTAAATTGTGTTATTCTGATGTATTTCACATTGTCATAAGCAGCACAAAAATCTGTCTTTTATGCACTAGTTGGTATTCGTAAGAAAATCAGTTTTAAAAAGTTGCTTCAAATGAAGCACCACTTACCGTCGTATTTAAATTCATTAAAGTTTAAAGGGGGATCCCCACAAAGTCACGCGATCCTGCACCCTGAAGAAAATGCTTGCAAATTTGCTAAACTTAGACTGACATACGACATTTTTTAAAATAATTGTTTCGTAGTGACTTACCCGAAGCCCATAGCATCCAGTATGAAAGGCTGCCTGTCCAACGATACTCAAATCCTCAATGAAGCAAGCCTCGTCCTGCCCGCACACTTCATGCCGATTGCCCTTGCTGTTGTTGGCATGCGAAGCAAAGAGGACCACGTTGTGTTTAATAACCTGTACACACGAACAGATGTATAAATTCAAAAGAGTCAAATCGCAGTAAATCAAGTCAAAAATTATGACACTACCTGTATTTGCAGTAATTTAAATCGCAAACCAGCTGTATCCGACGGGAGGTCAATATAATAAAACGTGTATGTTTTTTTTATAAAACAAATGTAAAACGAAATATCCACCTCAGTATAAAACAAATGTATAAAAAAAACATTACAATTATTAAACCTTGCTTTCTAAATCACTGCAGTGTGGATATTTCTTTACGCTTGTGTCGCAAGGCCGAAAGCATTAGATAATTATTCAGCCACTTTTTACCTGTAACCTTTTCTTCCACATAGATGAAGCAAACAACGAATTACATTTTCTTCCACATAGAGTAAACATACAACGAATTAAATTTTCTTCCACACAGATGAAGCATGCAAAGAATTACCTTTTCTTCCGCACTGTTGAAGCATATCACGAATTACCTTTGCTTCCACACAGATGAAGCAGACAACGAAATACCTCTGCTTCCACACAGATGCACATTGCACAAGTCGCCAGTAGGGCAGCACTGGCTGCATACTATCTGATCTCGCTTGTGATGAGAAAGTGTGTTACTCATAACACCATCATTAGCATTATTTATTTCTTCCGACCAAGTTTTTGCGGTGTCATTATGACATTCTGACGTTAAATCGGAAAGTTTTGTCTTTTGTGAACTGTACATTGCTACAAAATGAAAGTATGTTTATAGTTATAAAAAAACATTATACGTTAACAAACGGGCCGTTCACTGTGAAAAATGGGTTTAACGCAGTCTGCACAGGCTAATCAGGGACGACACTTTCCGCCTAAACTTGATTTTTGCTAAAAAGAGACTTTCATTTAAAAGAAAATACCATACAAGCGGAAAGTGTCACATGCATTAAACCGCCTTTTCACAGAGCACGGCCAAAATCATAAAACGTATCGTCGTTAGAGATTTAGGAATGGACAACGATAAAATAAATTCAAACGGATACCGATATTAAAATCACACTCATTCTTTTGTTTTTCAGAAACTGTTTTCAAATGAGGGCAGTGACACGTAATCATGTATCTCTACAAAAATATGTAAAATAAAAAGGAAGCGCCGCTTACGATGAATATAAAAAACGTTTAAAAATTTGCAGAAACCGAACTAAAAGCGTTTTGTTACTTCATGGAATTAACATGCATTACATGTATTCGTTGGTGTACATATTTTCAACGAAATACTTGTATACTTGTAATACATATCAGGCATGTCGTTTCAAACAAATCCGCACTTATATATTTGACTACGATAACCTTGTGAAGTCCACAAGTACTTAAAGGCTACGGCATATGATATTTCATGTTTCAATTATGCATGTTTTTAACATAAAACGAAATCAGACGAAAGTGTTAGTTTGAAAAAGGCTGATCCTGTACCATAATCTACACATGCCCATTAAGCGCATCCCTCTTATTCAGAGCGAGTTAATTGCTGAAAAAGTAATCATTTAACTTAACAATAAATACTTTACCCTTTGTATTGGTCCCGGCATCCAAGTTTGAAAAGCATATGTCCACTAGGCGTCACATGAACGTCGGTAAAGCATTCATTTAAATTAGAACAACACAATGAATTTTAAGGAGCAGTTCTCCTTTTTGTTGTAATAATGAATCGTCTGAAACTGGTAAGTGCTTTCATATTTTAACATTGTATTAATATAATTTTGATTTCATTAATCATTTAAACTTAAATTAAATACGACACAGTCAATTGTATTTGACAATCATGCACTAATCATATTAAATAAAATTCTTTTTAATTAAACAAATTATAACGTCCATCATTGTAACTTTATCAAAAGTGACTATGTTGTGACCGTAAAATATATAAATATATAAAGGGAAGCAACTCCTACAGAAATCGGGAATCTGAAAATGGGTCTTTTGTACAAACACGACCTTACCATTTACTGAAGTGGAAAAATTAATCCAGCACCAAACTATGGAACTGTGATCTGGGCACTTAAATCTAAACGGATGCAATAGGCCTTATGAGAAAATGTGTTCACGAGTTAACAGAATATATTTAATAAAACTCACAAACAATGATGTGCACAATCTGTAGTTATAGTAACTAAGAAAATGAAAAACCAGCCGAGGAAACTACGACAAAAATTGACCAGCCAGACAGCCCCAATAGATGATTATGGACCTAAGCCGAAATATGAGATTCATTTACAGTTTAGAAATTCCTAGGTGGTCGTCGCTATGCCATTGGGCCCGAAGTTGACAATCGTGGTACATCGACTATCTCCGGAATCCTCCGTAAGGTAGGCAGATTTAAACCAATAAATCGTCTGCTGATCCAGAGCGCAAATTGAGTGTTATTCGTGGTTTATATATTGTACCGAACATATTCAGCCGGTGTATCAACCAGTGTTTAATCAAGTATTTTAGCAGTACTGTTACACATTGACAAACGTTGTACATCCCAAAAATAAATTATTATACGGAATATATATTTAGATTTTGTTTCATAGGAATCTCAAATACTCATAGGAATTTCACATATTTAAAAATATTATTGATTACATAAATGATTCAATTGTACACAATCAACAGTGTCCACAGGAATACAATTGAACGCTACCGCATAGTGCAACTTATGCTCGATTGGTCGTTGTCTGCTCAGGTACTACTCAACAGTTCTCCGGGTATTCTTAAGTATACTTTAAAGTAACAGGCATACGGAAAATATACTTAAAAGTACCAGGGAGAATGGCCGGTTGCCTTGATGCGTATTTTCCGTACGTGGTGTACTTTAAAGTATACATAAGAGTACCCGGAGTACTTTTAAATTGTACCTGAGCCGACAACGATCCATTGAGCACAATGGAGCTGTGTTAAGTCATACGTAAATATTTAGCACGTGCGGCCCATTATAAGCACGCGCGGATTTCAGAGAAAGTGGTTGTTACCCACACGTTTGCTTGTGTTAATTGTATTGTATGGACCTAAATCGGTACCATGAATGAATAAGCACAAACTCTTGTGATGTACAATATAATCAGAATTAATATGTTTCCGAAAGAAATAATAAAAAATGTTCCTACCTCGTGCTGACCGCATTCGGATATTGAATTGCAATTATTGGGTTGAGGTTTATCAGTGCAAGACAGACATTTCAGGGCATCTGTGCAATGGAAAACACAAGGTGAAAGGTAACAAAGCATATTTTACGTAAAACAATTAGAAAATATTATTCGTTTATTACTTCAGCATTTATGTTCAGCAGTAAAAAATGCTTTAAGCATTACCAATTTTGTTACCCAAGAAAAAACTTAATATCAATATGAAAAACATCCAAACTGATCTGTAAAGGATCATTTATGCTCATTACCGTCTCTCAAAATCGTACTCGTCACGTAGTAACAAAAAAAGCAAGCCCTTGTTCTTTATGTTTAAAATTTTACAGAAAAAGAAACCATATTTTTCTTATATAATATTCAATTTACAGACATGGAATAACAACATGGCCATTATTTTTATCCAAGCCATCAAATAGACAAGATAGATAATTTGCAAGAGACTAAGAGCACTATGCATTGCAGTAGTACAGTTGATAGACATTAAAGTAAATATAATAAATAGTATCAATCAGTAGGCATCAAATTAACACTTACATAATAATATGCTTACGTGATGATGTAAACGTCGCAAGCAGAATGCCGGCAACTTAGAACATAACTATATAAAATGACAGAAGCACATAATTGATCGATTTTAGAAGCTCAATGAGAAGTCAAGTAGTCTTATTATGATAGAGGAATGTAATTTATTATACATCGATATGTAGTAGAAGCATTTTGGTTAATGCATATTGCTAATGTCATTACAAAAGCTCAGCTAACATATCACAATTTCTTATTTGAGTATATCAAACATGTTGAGTTACCGTTCATCTTTAGAGTCCAAATTCCATTAAGTTATCTGCCATGTTCACCTCATTGCAATATTTCTTCCATGACCGTATCTATGTCGATAATAGAAGGATGTTACTGATAAGAAGAATAGCGTGACCTTAGTTCAAGAAGATATACAGAGCTTGTATTGTACGCTGGATAGTTTTGTTTAAACCTATTTATTTGAGCTATTTATTTTGCATGTAGAAAGCATAAGGCTTATTGGAAACGATGTCTAGTCCGTTTCCTGGGACTAGAACCAGTACTTGGTGTCTATGCGGGAGATCTAAAGAACGCTCCCACAATGGGAATCGAACCCGTGACCTTCCAATCGCTAGCCGAAAACCATATCCTCTACAACTCTGCAACTCGCACTGGATAATTTAATGGACTACTATGTCTGTGCATAATAACACAAGTTGAATAACAAAATCAACCAAACATTACAGATGTTGTAATACTTAAAACTTGGTTTTAGTAGTGGCTGAAAGAATCAACAATATTGGGGTGGTAATCACTGCGAGGAGCAGGTTAATCGACACTGATATGTTTCCTTGCCTCAAGGTATCACATCTGTGCCGAACTTACACATGTTCGAGGCGTTAAAGGTAGCCTCGTCTGAATTTGTGACGATATCGGTGACAATATTGCGCCAGGTATGATGACGTCAAAAAAATAACAGATCTAGATACAGCAGAAGTTTTCAACATTACTTATATCATAAAACAAGCAACATGAACTGCGAAGACGTTATGATATAAATCTTAGTTACTGCTACCTCAATGGATTTATGAAAAAACCATTTTTGCTGTTATGTATGACGGATACATGGATTGTATTTTTATTTAGCTAGCTAGATAAGTATAGCCATATATACGCGGTAAATAGTTCTTATGGTTATTTAGAAGATATCGAAAGACAACATAAGATAATTAGAAATTTACAGCAACGATGTTTTGACAACCCCAAGTCTAATGATAATACGGGTGGAAATAAGCGTGTAGTGCACCAGTTTTAAAAGCCTTCCTATTAGATTTAAATGCCACGCGTGTTTTTTTTTATTAGCCAACCATTAGAATGGTTTATAAAATAAACTTATCCTTATCGAAATACAGATCAATTGTAGCAAATTTATGATATGAAAAATCCCTTGTGATAAATACTTTTTAATTAAAGATGCGCGCGATTCAAGTCAAATACAGCGGTATAAACATTATACGATAAATTAAGCTTAATCAGTGCATACGTTGCACTTAAAAAACTATGTAAGGAAACGATGATGCTTCGAACATGTAACTTAATATTTATATAAATTGTTGATCAAAATGATGCGCCGCTAGATTAAATAAACACGGTAATGATAGAACTGGTCGTGTATGCGTAAATCAAATATCAGTCGAAACACCATCAATAATATAATGACTAGACAATTATGATGTTATAATAAATAGTGTTTGTTCAATTTCAAGGTGAAAAATTTGCGTTGGAATGATGGTTATTAAAACCCTTCTGCCTACCTGTTTTGTTAATTATTTTTCAAAATGATCTGGTTTACAATCTATTTAAAGGCGCTTTTTCACGTTTTGGTAAATTTACAAAATTAAACAAAATTGTTGAAGATTCGCAAATGTTCGTTGTAGCTATGATATTTGTGAAGAAACAGTAATACTGAACTTTTACCTTGCTCTAAAGTACCCACTTGCATCTTTTTACGATTTAAAAACCTGAAAATTATAAAGCGTTGCAACGCGAAACGATTGAATACTTAGGAGAGTTCTGTTGTTGTCGTTATATTTTGTGATACTATGACGATTGCTTATGCAAAAAATAAAATATATTGTATGAGCACGGATGGCCTAGTGGTCTAAACGATAGACGTTTACTCCAGGGGTCAGTGGTTCGAGTCAGGTTGAGGGTTACATTTTTGTTTCTTTAATTGTATTCTTGTTTTTTTACTGGTGCTTTTTAAATCTTTGCATTTATCAATATAAATCATTTAATGACCAACTTCAATACATGCCAAAATCTGTGAAAAGGCCCCTTTAAGTTAACACGTTAACTCGTAAACCATTCATTACTTGGATGATGATTAGACATCTTGATGTCGACCATTCAAACTTTTAAATCACTTTATCGAGTTAACAGCTGATTTTAAACCCGAACATCGCAACGAGTTGCCATGACATGGGTGACTGGTTGTGTATAGTCACCAAATAAGAAAACGCTCCCCCACAATACACTGTGTTCGAATATAGAACAATTTGAACATCAGTATGGGAAAACGGGGTTTATTGCAATTGTTTAAATGGTCGTCCCAGATTAGTCTGTGCAGTCAACAGAAAGACGACACTTTGAGCCTAGACTGAATTGTTCTCGATGAGGAGACTCCCTTTAAACAAATATACAATACAAGTGGAAAGTGTCGTCCCTGATTAGCCCGTGCGGACTGCCGGGTCGATACCTTACCCACATGCATGAAGCCCTGTTTTTCCAGAGCGATCTCATTTATTGAGAGCCACTCGGATTATATTTTTCTTTTACGTATATTATGCGATAAATGTAACATTTCCTGAATCAATTGCGCAAATCACGATTTGATTCCGTCGAGCCGATATATATTAACAGTAGACTATCGGCTAGCCCTTACTGGGTTGGTGAAGTGGATCAATATGGGGCGCCCAAAGTGAAGGTCATCAGGTCGAGCTTAGCTTTTACGCTCACACTAATGTTACAGACCATATTTTGCAAATCAGTATTTGCTTAGAAGTCTTAGGTACGGTATGAAAAGACAACCACTGCCTGTTGCAGCAGACGACAAATGCCATTCTCCTAGCAGAGTTGTCGTTCGTGCCTCAACATAAATGTGAATGTGATGAACCGCTGTGTATTGGTACACTGCAGAGGGTTTATATGACTAATAGTGTTTAACAGCTTGTAAAACGAGATTGGCCAGTCTGGTGGTTATCTTTGAAATCTGTACATATTGACTGCTTTCAGGGAAACGGGGCTTAATGCATGTCAACTAAGTTTAGCCTGTGCATACTGATTAGCCTGTGCAATGCGCACAAGCTAATCAAGGACGACATTTTACAACAGCGAACACCTACAGAGCCTTCAGCGCTTTGATTTATTTTGCTGTAGCAATATAACCGGTGTTGACTTTTTATTGCAAATTCTTCATTAATAATGTCGAAATAATCGAACTGTAAAACATATATTATGTTTTTTTTTTTTAAATATATGTGTAATTGTATTGTTTTAACAATACAATTAACACAAAATCCATTCGTATTTACTCACAATCACAATGTTACAAGTAGTATCGGTATATAAATTGTTAATTTAATGCTGCAAAATTGTCCATGTTGATTTTTTAAACAAAATTATACACACTACTCGTGCAATTAATGTATAAATTAATGCATATTATTAACAAAAAGCAAAAATCGAGTTCCGAACTTGAAGCACTTAGTTGCTTTGTTAAGTTACCATTAGAGTTCGCATTCTGGCCCGTCTTTATATGAGTACAACTCTGTGCCTTCAATGATCCGTATCGATAGTGTACGATATTTATGATCTAGAATCGGCTACAGATTTCAACGGAATACACAAGATGGCAGAATAAAATATATAGTTGAGTACCTATCATTTTTGAATTGCTAACGTCACGAACTGATCTTTGCTTCACCCGTATAAATAATGCCCGATATTTATGATGCCCAGTGGTTTTTAGTGTCTGTTTGTATTGAAAATGCGATTGGCCGTTTGACTTAATTAAAAACTTGCTGATGATAACAGCGCTTCTTCTTTGGGAAGGTATTGGAGTTTATTTACTATATCATTATGATAGATTTTATTTAGATATTACACAAGGTAGTTACGACACCTTTGATTTGATTTTTTTCCTAATTCCAATCCAATTTATTTATTTCTTTTAACAAACACGTTAGAGAGAGAGAGAGAGAGAGGTCTTCGCAAAAGTTCATATTGATCGCATTGGCTTTTTAATGCTGAATTTATTAAAGAAATATTATATGACGTATGGTACAGAACGAAAAAATCATTTTATAGTGATCCTCTCAATGCATTTATAATAGGAAGTAATAAGTATTGTATGACCTTGTTCCAAACAAAGCGGTCTACGTAAAGTGTATGAAATTCTTCGCAATTGTTTGATTTGAGCGCATTATACATTATTATTACAGTGTGTGGATGAATTCGAAATGCTTTAGTTTTCCGTTTTGTGAATTGTATATGGGTATCGTATGGTACAGAACGGTCTGACCAGAAAGTGAACAACACCGCAAATCCTTTTAATTTGCGTGCAGTATACGCATACTATTTGGGTATGGTACAGAGCGGTCTAACCAGTGCTGCGTGTCATTGCTACAAAAACATAAGGCAGCCTTGTTACGCAAACGGACTGGTACAAACGGACTGTTACAAATGGACTCGGTACCTTTGGTTGACCTGTATGTATAAAGTTTAATCGATTTACCATTTGGTACAGCCGGGTTGGATTAGAAATGTGTCGCCTTTCGATGGCAATTTTCACTTGAAGTGTTGTTTGTAATTAAAGTTATGAAACAAAATGACTCCCGCGGAGTTTATATACCGATGTTTCATTAGCAGCACGAGTCATTTCGGGGATGAAACAGTTTTATAAGACTATAAAACACATCGACATTGTCTCAGGTAATGTATCATCTTTGATATGTTATGAAGTTATTGGAATATATTTAAATACAACTAAAATAAAAAAGAAAAAGAAAACGGATTTCCAAATTCCTACTTTCACAGTGAGAATAAGATGTGTGTTCGTTTGCTTCTTAAAATAACTGGAAATAAATTACAATCAGAACCTCATACTGTATAATTGTTATTTCTATTAACGTTTTATTAAGACATCAGTTGTTGAAACTTTAACAAATGTTTTAATAGATGCAACGTGCATATTTCACTGCAATTATCAGAAACCGGGATTCAATGCATTTTTATTGACAAAATCAATATTAAGTTGTAAATAAAAATGAGCTTCAGTTTATTGTTTTATTTATCGGCGGTGTTGTAACATTTCTTTCACGTACTACATTAGACACAGCCTTTGTATTTTTAAGAGTGTGTATTAAATTGATAAAATAAAGCACCGCTTTTTGTAATTCAATGGTTTGATTATATTACTACCGATGTTTGTTATTTGTGCGTATTGCATAGTTTATGAGTGACTCAATACACTTTGACTGTCAACAGTCTCTTCATTAACTTTGTAATTAATATTTTCGTGGTTTTTATACGGGTATTCGACATACCAGTATTATTGTAATTTTCTCACTTTAAATCTATTCCGGTTTCGCATTAAATATGTGTGTCATAAAATTTATTTAATAGATAAAGTGCGTCTTAAGCAAGCATACATACGTTACAGTATTAAAAAAAGCTGTCAAATGTGGAATTACATTATTCATATAAACTTGACCCATACATATTCGGGTATTAAAATTATCACGCAATAGTATATCTAGGCAAAAACAGACAGAATGGCTTTAATCAAAATCATCCCTTACCCAAAATATCACAAGCATGTCAGTTCATGCACATACATATGAGTCGTGCTCTGTGATACGGGGGTTTAATGCATGTGCGTAAAGTGTCGTCCTAAATTAGCCTGTGCAGTCCGAACAGGTTAATCAGGGACAACACTTTCCACTTTTATGATATTTTATGTTTAACACATTTATGCCAAGCGTCTAGAAAAAAGGCCTTTGCAAACAGCGTAGACCCTGATGAGACGCCGCATGATGCGGGGTCTCATCAGGGTCTGCGCTGTTTGCTTAAAGGAATTTCTGTAAGAAATATTCTAAATATAGAAATAAATATGCTAGACATCCCTAATTTTGGAAATAAATTGATCCAATTTGGAAGGATGGGAGAGTCCACAAGCCTTAAATGGGTTAAAGACTGCGTGCGGACTGCACGGGCTATCCTGGGACGACACTTTACGCACATGCATTAAACCCCCTTTTTGCAGAACACGGCCTATATATATAGCGTGCAATATGCTCCAAGTATGCTCATGCTCACTGCTTAGTTAACTTCAAACGCAAATGCGAATTCAAAAGGGAAAACAAGCATCATTATACCCGGGTATTTTAAGCGGAAGGTTACATCTAGCGCACTAGCAGATCATCTTATTAAAACATGCAGTTCAGTGCAGACTGAAGATGTTACACATTTTAAATCTTATTAATATTGCCTTTTAATGTAAAGGAATACTTCTCGGTTGAACTATTACGAATGAGGGAGCAGTGCCAAATAGTTTATTTCTTGATTACCCGTGCACTTATCATGTAGTATTGAATACCCGGTTTATTTTAATTAGAATGTCAGGTCTGTATATATCCATTTTTGATTAGTTTGTTGTTTCTGTTATACCAGACTACAGAATCGAATATCATTTATACACTTAATATGTTTAGCCAATATTTCCAATGTGTGTCATTTGTTGTCATAGCATGTGTTTTATGACATTGGTCTACCACCTCATTTCAATGTTAATTGAGATAAGATATTTTTTACCTACGTTTTATAGGTTCGAAGCGAAACAGGTAATATTCACTTGCAAAGAAACTTGTTCTAAGAGAACTTATCGTGTACATTCGACGAAGCATATATAGCTGTGGAATATATTAACATTAGTGTATGCATACATTTATTTCTTTAAATTTCAGGTACGCTTGCATTAATTATTATAAATACATAATTATTAACACGATATTGTTTTTTTCATTACTACTTTAGATCACGTGTCTAAAGATATTGACTGTTTAATGCATATCAACCAAAACAAAGCATAGTACAATTATAACATTTAACGGTAGAAAAAACCCCGATAGAAAGACTGTAACTGCTATAAAAATGATTAACCCATTTATGCCTAGCGTCTAGAAAAAAGGTCATTGCAAACAGCGTAGACCCAGATGAGACGCCGCATGATGCGGCGTCTCATCAGGGTCTGCGCTGTTTGCTTAAAGGAATTTCTGTAAGAAATATTATAAATATAGAAATAAATATACTAGACATTCCAAATTTTGGAAATAAATTGATCCAATTTAGTAGGATGGGAGAGTCCACTAGGTTTAAATGGGTTAAATGAACAAAATTACTAAACGTTACACCAATGACTAAATTGTAACGAAGTAATTAATGATTGTGGAAACCGAACAAATGGAACTTTACGATACAAATATGCTAAACTAAAAAGGAAGTTGAATTTGAGAGAGTGTTCACAAAAAATGTTTATTTATAAATAAAAACGGCTCCGAATAGGCGACAGTTTATTATGTTTTAACAAGTATCCCGTTTATCTGATGTGGTTACCAATAATACCTGAGATAAGTTGAATGGGACAACATTCTCACTGCGTTAACCCTTGTAAGTGTTTAAGGCCAAATATTGTGTATGCTGGGTTATTTGGTCGATATTTTGGAGAATTTTTTATCTGTTTGGAGAACGAAATGCAATATTAACCCATGTATGCCTAGCGTCTAGAAAAAGGGCCTTGGCAAACAGCGTAGACCCAGATGAGACGCCGCATGATGCGGCGTCTCAACAGGGTCTTTGCTGTTTGCTTCAAGAAATTTCTGTAAGAAATAACCTTAATATAGAAATAAGTATACTAGACATCCCTAATTTTGGAAATAATCTGATCCAATTTAGAAGGATGGGAGAGTCCACTAGGCATAAATGGGTAATAAAAATTAAATATATGCGAGTTAATTAGCGAATACAACAACGAATCTTTTTTAAATACCAATAAACGTAAAAAGTCGTGGTTAGTCGGATATTGTCACTGATGATGCAATCATTGCTTTTTGTACTAAAATACGCTACCGAAGTAGGGAAGCTGATTTCGCCATATCTTTTCGGCGTGTGGTTGGTTCTGAAGTTTTCAACACGATACCACGTACGAACGACGAAATGACGACACATGTCTAATTTATCGTATTTGCACCCGTTTGTCTTTCTGGCGAAAATATTTGTCGTTCTTGCGTTTTTAGTGTTTTAGTGGGGTAAATTTCCTTTTCTTTCGTTTTTGGCGACCTTTTTAAAACCCTTAAAGGGGCCTTTTCACAGATTTTGGCATTTTTTAACTTATTCATTAAATGCTTTATATCGATAAATGTAAACATTGGATCGTAAAATTTCCAGTAAAAAATCAAGAATAAAATTAAAAAAAGGAAAAGAACATTACCCGGACCAGGTTTCGAACCAGTGACCCCTGGAGTCCTGCCAGAGTCCTGAAGTAAAAACGCTTTAGCCTACTGAGCTATTCCGCCGAGTACATATATTTGAAGTATTTTATACCTTATATAAGCAATCTTCGTAGTTTCACAAAATTTAACGACAAAAACAGAACTCTCCAAATTATTCAATCGTTTCGCGTTGCAACGCTTTATAATTTTTAGGTTTTAAAATCGTCAAAAGATGCATATAATGGCTATATTAGAGCATGGTTAATGTTCAGTATTACTGTTTCCTCACAAATATCATAACTAAAACGAACATTTGCGAATCTGAAACAACTTTTTTCAATTTTGTCAATTCACCAAAGCGTGAAAAGATCCCTTTAAATGCGCCATAACGAGACCATCGAAAGGAATGAAAATGCATATTATCCATTATGCAATGTTTGATTAATACCTATATATATATCAGTGAATCTAAGTAAGTCGGCCAATTGTTTAACACATAGTTTATTTATGTTTTTAACTGAACGAGCGAAAACAATGGGTTTGATGATCTTAAAATGTCCATATGGGTATCGTTCAAGCCTTTTAGATCCGACTGTGATTTGATACCTAATGTTAATTATATAACTGCAAAGTCTACATAATATACGTTGAGTTTAAGTTTGATTTGTGGTGCTCTGTTTTTAATATGAAATAATATGTCAGTGTGGTATAATATTTGGGCCGTGCTCTAAGAAAAGGGGGTTTAATGCAAATGCGTAAAGTGCCGTCCAAGATTAGCCTGTGCAGTCCGCACATGCTCATCAGTTACGACACTTTCCGCCTTAACTGGATTTTACATAAGAAGAAACTTTATTAAAGCGAAAAATATATCATAAAAGCGGAAAGTGTCGTCCCTGATTAGCCTGTGCGGACAGAAAACGCTTATCTGGGATTACACTTTTCGCACATATATTAAACCCCCTTTTCGCAGAGCGAGGTTCATTTTTTTAATGTTAGTGTGTTTTACATTTGTTAAAAAGTGTCTATGTCTTTAGCATATATAACAAATATAAGTTTGAATAAAAAACGTATAAAAAGGTTCATTAAGAATTCGACATATTGGAAATGTGATGCTAATCTCTATTTTCCTTTGCATTCAATTTTGTTTCAAATTTGATGAATGTTGTTATTCAAAATCGGATTTGCTTATCCGAGAAACAAATAAATCAACAACGTTCTGCCTTAGCCGTTCAATTGGATAATGTTCTATCATCGCGGACAGTTAACATCTAGATCGTGTGTGAGAAGAGTAATTCGAGCTGCCCAAATGTTGCGACGGACCATCAAGTAGCAAATGTAAAAGCCCGCGAACCCTATAATTTAATATTATTGTTATGATTTCGACGCCGCAATTATACGTATAATAAAAGTAGACTTCAAGATCCGTATTGTTGAAATATGGGTTTTAAGATACCGGATCTGCGGAATAATTGTTTAACTGCATTTTTTTCTACAAAATCATTATAACTAATAGCGTGATTGAATAATAAGAAAAGCAATTATAAAACTCAAATATGCATTCATCGTTTTAATTGAAATGTTGTGCTTCGTATATTAGCCTACGCAGCACAAACTCGTACAATAAAGGAACGTGCTTCCTTTTCTCTGAGAAATGTATTTGTATTTTATATGTGAATCGAAGAAAACGTCCACTAATTCTACAAACAACACTGGTAAAATATCTCTAGCGAAAACAAAATTAGTTTGTGTGTAAACTTTATTTTTTTTGTTCTATTGCAATAAAATAACTACTACTATTTTAAAAGGCTATCGAATCCGTCTCCTTGGACTAGAACTAGTACTTGAGATCTATGCCTATGGAGGAGATCGACGCCGTGACCCTCAACCCCCACCCCAGTTGCTATGCGGATACCATATCCACTACGCCGCGGCAATCTTAAAACACAAAACGAACAGATTAACACTCGTGCACGCACACACTCACTCACGCACTCTCGCGAACGCTAACTCACGCACTCATCCACACATCCCTCATTTAAAACTACCTAAGTTTCAAGCATGAACTAGTTTTATTATTGAAACAATTGTATGAGAATTATAATTAAATTGCAAACTTTTACTCTCGCTGGCACATTAGTGAGCTAATATTTAACTACGAAAGTATCAGTTTTTCAGATCACCCGGATGTAAACATGCTATTTCCGGCCGCACACGCGCAGTGGTTCGTTTCCGTGTCACTGCTGTTACAGTTTCTACACGTCAATGCACTCCGGACCATTACAGAATAAATTAAGGTGGCAAGGGATATATCAGTGAAAGGGGGGTGAATGAAAATTACATATCTTTAGGGTAGGGGTAACCTATGGTCTTAACAAATCAATTAGGTATTTATAAGATGTATTTCTTGTGTTAGGTTTTAGCAAGAATGTCTCAAAATTTTGGAAAAACACATCGAAACTAGTGGTAGCTCCCTAGCAATGAAATTTTGAATCTTCAAAAAGGAGGTTTTCACTTTTGGCGGAAGTCAATATTTTACGCTGCAGAAACAGAACAGAACTTTGAAGGTAAATTGTGAAAATTCTAAACGTATGGGAGACACTTTTCTACGTGAATAAACACAGCAAGGGGATGAAATTAATGATTAATGTAGCCAAAACTAGGATTGCATTCTGTTTGAATGTACTGTGAATGCCATGAAATGTGTCAAATTTCTCAATTTTTCATTAAAAATGAGGTGGGTGGAGGGAAAGATCAAGTGCCATAGTTTCACAAGTGAAAAAGCCAGCCTTGTCTTTGGTTTTATTTTCAATTTATGTTGCCTATGTTATGACACTGACACAAAAAGGCTTTCTTGTGTGACTTTCTATTTTGATGTAATGGATTTGACTGTTTGCGGCCTTTCGGAACTCGAAATTAGGTCAAAAATATATCCCCTGCCCCCTAAAGTTTAACGGTTATCGTTGCAAGATAAAACCTTTTTTCAAGGGAGAACATTCTTAATTACTGTAACCAACAATTCATTGTCGTAGTCTTCCCTTCTACATTGACCCAGTGAATCAATCTCCACGCAGACTTGTCGTTCCTTGCTGTCACATACAGTCTCTACCATCACATGAAAGTCCCTCCAGACCTGGAAGGAGTGTTTTGTTTTTGTTTAAGTAATACATTATGCAAAGCAGTGTCATTTTCTTTTATATTTTGAAAATAGTGTAATAGTGTAGATTGATTTTAAAATCAATTACCGGTACCTTAATTAAAAAATGTAAAAATAACAATGGGGAAATTATTATTAATTATAAAAACAACATTTACTACAACAACAACATCATCATCATCAACAACAACAACAACACATGTTTATGAAACTTTCTTGACAATTTCATTCCATATATGGTGGAAAATACACTTACACAGTCAAAAAGTTTTGATGAATTTCCTTTTATGTTGTTGTTGTTGTTTTTGTTTTGTTTTGTTTTTCTTTTTCTTTAAAATGTTTCCGTTTACAAATTTGACAGTACCGCTTGGATACTTAGAAGCCACTAAAGACTCAACTGTATTGTCACGCCGTTTCTAAACTATGGCCATAACATTGAAACGTTCTGTCGCATAGAAAATAGTCAGCTGATTTCTATAATTGCTATTACTTCCTCGTTCGAGCGTATATGTATGTTCCTTTTGGGGGTAAAAGTATGCAAGCACTGCCGTCCGTTTTCTGTTCCACTAAATATAGGATATTTGTTTGATTTGGTGGAATACCGATAACAATTCAAGATCATATATTTTTTTAAATGATCACAAGTGAATAAAATCGATATTCCAACCAATAAAACAAAATTTATTTTATTTTATGCTTGCAAGTGATTATTTTCGTATTTAAACTGGAAAATTACGCTTTAATAATGACGTCATGACAAAAACAACGTCATTTAAGAGTAAAACAGTGAAAACTTTCGATAATTTCACTGTTTTAATTCACTAATATTCCACTTTAAACCACCGGAAAGGATAAAATAATATGATCTCTTCATTGTACCGAATAACTTTTCATTTGAATAAGCTTCGATCTGGCTGATACTGCAATAAACATGCCATATCAATCAACTTTAATACCAGCTTGTTAAACTCATGCAAACCAGGGACATAGAACCAAAAACAACCTTAAAGGTGTTCTGCATAAATCGAGTCTTCAGAAAAAAGGCAAAAATCATGAGAAATGTAAGTGAATTCATTAGCATGAGTTACAAATAACATCGTCTCCCGAAGGAATAATTATCGTTGAAGCAAAATCTTGGCTCAATTGTTTTCATGACACCTCTCGATAATTTAAGACGGTGGTTGGACTCACAAAGGAGTAATACGACCCATCGGAACAGCCGTTACAAAGACTTGCCGAAATAAATTTCCGTGCAAACTGTGAGATATTTATAATATCGTATTTTGAGGTAAAATACTCATTGTACAACAACGACTATTACCGCTGATGCGATCATCCTTCGTATGCTTATATAAGCCTCGTTCTGGGACATATGTGCTAAATGCATGTGCGTAAAGTGTCGTCCCAGATCAGCCTATACTTAAGCACAAGCTAATCAGGGACGATACTTTTCGCATAGACTGTATTTTCGTTTAGAAGAGACATATGAATGAAAAAATAAATAAAAGCGGACAGAATAAATAAAAGAAGACAGTGTCGTTCTTATTAGCTTATGCAGAGTGCATAGGCTTATCTGTAATTACACGCAACGCACATGCATTAAGCCCAGATTTCCCGGAACGGGGCTCATAATGCTCCTGAAACTGAAATAATGTGCCAGTCAAAATTAAAACAACAACAACAACAACACCTTTTGCTAGTGCTGTATACTCTGCATACAATGCTTGTCAAACCTACGGAAACTAAACCGACGCAATACAAATGCATCACACCTACAGACGTAACATTCTAAGAGTAAATGTATGAACGCATTGTTTACACTCGTCGTAAACTGATTGTCGCCTTCGTTGTCTTAGGCACAACCCCTTCAACATTTGCAGATTCGCATCAATTAACGAAACTCTCAAAATCAAATCCAAATAAAAACCTCTCTGGTTTTCCTCGTCAGCTAAGAGATATATATGAAATCCCATGAGGGTCACACTCTTTTAACAGGCGGAATGTGAATTTACTGAGATGAAATCCAATTACGCTGCAAATTAATTCTACGGGGATTTCAAAGATCTCTAATTGACTTTAAATGGTTGATTTGATCAAATGTTCTTATCCAGCTGACATATTAATCACCTCTATTGTAACAAAAACAAACAAAACGACACCCTTATGGGGAATAAGTAGAAGTATGTGTAATTTTGAATGGTTGATAAAGGGTATCGAATTCTGAATTATCAAAAAAGGTTCTTTACTATTTGAATGTATATAAATATGTACACTATAAATTATAAATTACATCAGGAAGAAACACAAAAAACAACATAGCTGTTGTTTTTTTCAATCTAATGGACATAATATACTTCAGTAGACTTGGTTCTATATATTTTTTTAATATATGTATGAGCATATACTTATTTAAATACATTTATGAAAATATATGTTTAAAATATCAATGCATTTGTATGATGGCATCTAATTCTTATATTATCGCCGTGGAAATGAGAGTTACACATTACAAATAGCGACAATTAGTTTGGGATTGCGCTATATTACAAATATTGACAATTAATTTTGGATTGCGCTTTGAATGATTCGTTCCGTGTCCTGTGGCGGACAATACAGCTTGTCGGAATGGTAATTCTGATATTTACATAATGGACAATCCCGGAGGTTATATGTAATAACCGTCCCATGTGTATGTATATTGATTAACGTCATTGTCGATGGTAGTGGTGATTTATACGTTGATTGCATGCGAATGGTTATAGCTGTAAGATGTTGAAATACATTAACAAACTGATACATGATGGCGTTTTAATTGTATAACGAACACACACACACATAACAAATTGGTTAGTGATTAAATGCCAGCTGTCTAGCATTACATGTATTGTTGTTCGAACAGTAGGAAATATATAAAATTATTATAACATACTGTATCATATAACGTAAAGCTTCATAGTTGGTCAATTACCGAAAGGAAATCCGACAAAGCATACACAAAAGTTACCGCTCGCCTAACGGATATAAGCAAGTACTCATTAAACGTTACGCGTAATACTCATACAACGTTACATTTCAACACAACATTAATTATACCTTCAATCTTGAATAAACTGTTTACAAACGTATTTTTAATGAAAGCCGACCATTTTAACGAAAAAATAAAGTAAACCGCATTGTGATGAATGTTGACTCACATACACTCTGCAATGATTGCCGACATCAGCCGACATCGAAAAATGACGCGTTTTTTTTAAGGGTGCACTGCCTGTTATTTCGTAAAATAAAGTTAACACATGCTAAACAATGTTGCGTATAGCAATAGCCAAAATTTAAACGCTATATGTGGTCTGGTAACATAGATTTAATGCGATATAAAATGTTTGTTATTTTTTGTATCACAATATATTCCATGTGAAATTCCGGCTACGATATCCGAACATTTACGAGCGAACGCGAGATTGGCTTCGGGCAGCTTCTGATGCACAACGTTGTTCTCATGAATACGTCGTACTTCCGACGCTGCTAGAAAACCAGTCTCGAGTTCAGGAAATAACAATGACTATTTTTTCTCACAAATAATATAAACGAGCATTGTGTATCTCGTTAAATTTATGTTACAAAATCACATATAGCTTTGAAATTTTGGTATTGATAAAAAGAACACTGATTTTTTAAAGGGTTCACTTTATTTAACGAAATATTTTCCGAAATATTCGTTGATTTTGAGAATTCATATTACTTTAATTGAAACAAAACAGCCAGTTGTCTTAATGAACCTGCGTGTTTTTAGCGGCATCGGTAGCTGATATGTCCTCACGGATATCCACGATGACTCCACTCGAAGGACAGAGTCGGCTGTTCTTGGGAAGTTACATTTACGGAGAATCGATTGTAAGTGACTGTTGTTCTTCGGAAGTTACAACTACGGAGACTCGATTGTAAGTGAGGACCTTTTACTCAGACTCATTTTAGACAGGCTCTGGGAAAACCGGGCTTGATGCGTGTGCGTACAATGCCGTAAAATATTTAACTGTGCAGTCCGCACAGGCTAATCAATGACGAAACTTTCCGCTTCTTCTGTATTGTTTGTTTAACAAAGTCTGTTCTTAGCGAAACTCCAGTTCAGACGGAATATCTTATTCCTGATTAGCCATTGCCATCGGACAACACTTTGCGCACATCTCAAGTGTCGCATCTTTACACCCGGTTTTCCCGGAGTGAGGATCGTTTATTTAGCTCGATTGATTAAAAAGCTTACGGCTTACGGTGACAATCGGTTACATTACATTAGAACTCGTGTTAAATGTTCACACTTTGAACACATGGATTAAGACGATTTGATTCAAACATTTGAATAGTGTTCAATTAAATCAATAACTTTCATCGTTTAAATACTTAAATCTTCAATGTGTTATGTAAAACTAGCAATATTTGCTCGCCTCAAAAAGTTTCATTATTACTTTAATCCCTCAATTTCGACTTCATAAAACGAATCGTAAGCACATTAACTTCTACATTCCATAAATGAGTCTCACCGTTGGAAAACATGGCTTAATGACTGTGCGTAATTATTACTTCACATCAGTTTGTGCAATCCGCACAGGTCAATCAGGGACGACACTTTCCGCCTTAAATGGATATTCGCCAAGTAAGAAGTACTTTAAACAAAAAATACCTTAACGGCGGATAGTGTCGTCCCTGTGCGGACGGCACTCTACGCCAATGTATTAGGCCCCGTTTTCCCAGGCACTTTACGCCAATGTATTAGACCCCGTTTTCCCAGGCACTCTACGCCAATGTATTAGACCCCGTTTTCCCAGGCACTCTACGCCAATGTATTAGGCCCCGTTTTCCCAGGCACTCTACGCCAATGTATTAGACCGCGTTTTCCCAGACACTTTACGCCAATGTATTAGGCCCCGTTTTCCCAAGCACTCTACGCCAATGTATTAGGCCCCGTTTTCCCAGGCACTCTACGCTAATGTATTAGGCCCCGTTTTCCCAGGCACTTTACGCCAATGTATTAGGCCCCGTTTTCCCAGGCACTCTACGCCAATGTATTAGATCCCGTTTTCCCAGGCACTCTACGCCAATGTATTAGTCCCCGTTTTCCCAGGCACTTTACACCAATGTATTAGGCCCCGTTTTCCCAGGCACTTTACGCCCATGTATTAGGCCCCGTTTTCCCAGGCACTTTACGCCAATGTATTTGAACCCGTTTTCCCAGGCACTCTATGCCAATGTATTAGGCCCCGTTTTCCCAGGCACTTTACGCCAATGTATTAGGCCGCGTTTTCCCAGGCACTCTACGCCAATGTATTAGACCCCGTTTTCCCAGGCACTTTACGCCAATGTATCAGGCCCCGTTTTCCCAGGCACTTTACGCCAATGTATTAGGCCCCGTTTTCCCAGACACTTTACGCCAAATGTATTAGACCCCGTTTTCCCAGGCACTTTACGCCAATGTATTAGGCCCCGTTTTCCCAGGCACTTTACACCAATGTATTATGCCCTGTTTTCCCAGGCACTTTACGCCAATGTATTAGGCCCCGTTTTCTCAGGCGCTTTACGCCGATGTATTAGGCCCTGTTTTCCCAGGCACTTTACGCCAATGTATTAGGCCCCGTTTTCCCAGGCACTTTACGCCAATGTATTAGGCCCCGTTTTCCCAGGCACTTTACGCCAATGTATTAGACCCCGTTTTCCCAGGCACTTTACGCCAATGTATTTGACCCCGTTTTCCCAGGCACTTTACGCCAAAGTATTAGACCTCGTTTTCCCAGGCACTTTACGCCAAAGTATTAGACCCCGTTTTCCCAGGCACTTTACGCCAATGTATTAGGCCCCGTTTTCCCAGGCACTTTATGCCAATGTATTAGGCACCGTTTTCCCAGAGCGAGGCTAACATTTAATTTGTGCAGGTAACATTTCTGCTACATGTCCTATGATATAGGTACACACCGTCAACGGAGCTTGGATTCTAACCGCAGACATTCTGGCTAGCAACGGAATAGTTCACCTGGAGGACAGGTTCCTGATACCAAAACAGTCCAACAAGACCGTCGCAGATTATCTGGAGCATCCGGACATACAGAGGTTTTCATTTCAGTAAGAAAATGCATTTGCGCTAAAGATAAGAAGATATTTCAAATGCAATTGATATTTGCCAGTATTTTTGATGCTTTTAATGAAGATATTATTCTAAATTGTGATTTATTAAAGATGAAATTTGCATTCTTAATTATGATTCATTAGCCCATTTATGCATAGCGTCTAGAAAAAAAGCATTTGCAAACAGCGTAGACCCTGATGAGACGCCTTATGATGCGGCGTCTCATCTGGGTCTGCGCAGTTTGCTTAAAGGAATTTCTGTAAGAAATATTGTAAATATAGAAATAAATATACTAGACATCCCTAATTTTGGAAATAAATTGATCTAATTAAGAAGGATGAGAGAGTCTACTAGGCATAAATGGGTTAAAGATTAACATTGTGATAATTAAAATTGTAAAATCATTCAAAAATGTAAACATTGTATAAATTGATAAATTGTAAAAATTGTGATTAATTAAGATTAGAAGAAATTAAAATGCAATTCATATTTGACGTTTAAAAAATGTGTATTAAACGTGTACAACTGTATTTTTAAAAACGTGTAAAGGGCTACCGATGCATGATATAGTAAAAATAAGGAACGTTCTACTTTGGATTTTGTGTTGTGCCAAATGTAACTTAATACTAGATTGACATTTTCATTATAATAATTCAGGTATCCTGTTTGTAGTACATATTTACTTAAAAAAAAACTAAATAATTAAAGCATCACTCCTGCTTTTGTTTTGATGTATTGCTCAAATAAATCATTAAACATCGCTTGGATGGTATAATGTGCGTATAGCAACAAACTTTGAACCTCTGAATTAAATCGCAGAAAAATAGTATCTTAATGAAGTTTGAATTAAGTTATCAACTACAATTACATATTGTTAAAATGCAAATCAAATAATGGTCTAGCCCCCAAATAATAGCGGTATCGCAAATGTAAACATACAAACACACTCCGGAACAAACTTGCTTATCGTAGGCAAATCGGACCAAATTTACAAATGGATCTGTAAAAGTGTCTCTAATTTGGAAATTGGACGCCGCCATTAACTTACGAGTTGCTGAAACGCCAGATTTACACATTCTTTTAAGCACCGCTGCTCAAACGTCTTGTTGTCAGGAGAGATTTCTTTGGTTTTCATTATCAAATGATTTAACACGATTATCCCCCCCTGGTTGCAATAAGATGTTTAGCAACGCTTTCTCGTACGAGACTGCGGGCAATAAAAGCGATATTTCGAGTGTCTTGAGGCACCTATCGGGATATAAAAGACACATTTGAGTTTTTGCTTAAGTGCAAAATTGCGAAATAAAATGAGATTGTAAGATTTGGTTATTTATTGTGTTTAATTTCACATGTTTCCAGACAGTCATTAGATACAGGTTTATAAACTGCAAGACAACGATTCGTATCGAGGAACATTTGTTGCGATACACATTTGATTGTTTTTCTTTTTAGTTTATTTAAAATAAATCAAGACGGGTTGTGAACAGATTAAAGACCATATGCAAATTGATGTTTGCCTTCTAGTAAATTGAATTAAAGTGTTGTGTTTTAGCGAAAAACGCTTACAAATATTTCTCCACACGAACTGTGGAATTCACATTAAAGAGAAACACTTGTTTCCTTAAGAGTATTTTTATTAGAAATGCATGCACAGTCTTTCACAAGCATACGACATACGAATATTATACGTTGTACATAACTTATAAGTGAATATATAACTATGTGATACTCCTGTAATAGACGTATCTCGGAATATGTTGGAGTTTGGAAACGCCACTTATCCCTCAAAATCCGACGGTAAAAACAAAGGTGACCCATTAAAGACACTTTAAAAATCACGAACAATATAAACCGTTATTTGTTAAGAAATAACCATTTTTACATGAAGTGGGTCAGCATTATTTGTAACTGGGAATGAGTTTTTTTTTTTATTTGCAAATATTAACAGCATTATGGGACAATCCTATTGTAATATTATATATTCATTTTTGAAACTTGCACGATGCATACTACACCGTTACGTCATTTTTAAGTATTGCATATTCATTTTCCAGATCAATTTGGTTGGAATCTATCAGTGACTTGGTATTTAGTTGTCAGATTTATTACCCGACCTCTATCATTGACTTAATATTTATAACTGTGACGCTTAAACCATTATTTTGTATACTCTATTGGCAATGGACTTCTCTATGTCAATTTTATATTTTGTTCTTTCATATTGTATAAATAAATTATGTACTTGGAATGTGCTTTATGTTCCAGATCAATTAGGATGGCATCTATCATTGACTTGCAACTTAAGTCTGCCACGAATTCTTCAACGTGTTTGCTCCTAATGACTCCGACATCAACATAATGCCGGACTTTGGCAAGGATATTTTATTTGATGATACGGCTTTGATTAAATCGGTACGAACTCTGTTGCGTCTGGTTTATTCGCACCGTTTTGTCACGTTCGATTGGTCATTGTCGGCTCGGATATTGTTTAACTGTGCGACGGGTACGGGAAATATTCTCAAACGTACCCGGCAAATTAAGACTGTACCCGAGTTTTTTTCCCGACCGAAATCCGTAGTCGCACAACGCGCTACGGAATACAAATCAAAGAACATTGTGCGTTGTTGTTAAAGAAACCAACATTTTTTTGTAAAATAAATTCATTACGTTTGTTTTAAGCAATGATTGAACAATTGACTTAATACATCGGTAGAAAAATTGGTAAGCATGCGAAGAAGTACCGGTGTTAACGTATTATTAATTGAACATCGTGGGCGTTATGCATTTGCGTGATTGCGTTGTACATTATCATGCGCAATCCGGACAGACTTATCTGGGACGATACTTTTCATCTAAACTGGATTTTCGCAACTAAAATACTTTCTTACAAAGAAAAAAAAAATAAAATGATTTTCATAAGTAAAATATTTTTTTTAAACACAAAATATCATAAAAGTGGAATTTGTTGTCAATGTTAAGCCTATGCGGACTGCACAGGCTTACCTGGGACGACACTTTACGCACATGCAATAAGCCCAGTTTTCCCAGAACGAGGCTCAATAACTTTGTTTGTAGGTATTTTGGGCCCACACGATCGAGGACGAAACGGTGTTTATCCCCAGGATGGGAACCATTCCCAACTACCCAGCAAAGGCGGGCATACTGAAGTTTTACCTCGTTGGATCCGATGGTATACGCTTATTATAAGAAATCAAACATACGCAAAGCAACAAAAATAGTTGATATTAAATGCGTATTATTGCATAAACTATATCTATAATGCCCTCTGGTGGGGTGCAGAAACTTGGCAAAAGGAGAGCTTGAGCGGGAAAAATCGTTTATTAACAAGGAGATTCGCGTGCCGTTCAAGTCCTCGTTATGTGTTTTTCATATCCATAAACTGGTCCACGCGCAGTTACTTCCCTTAGTAATGGCTCACTGTCCATGAATATCCATAAACTTATTATGAACTGTGTTGATAACTCCAGACTTCGACCACTTTCTAAGCATAGAAAAATTAGTTGGAACAAAATAAGATAGACCAGTACGAGTCGAAAGAAACATCTATGAAAACAATGACTTATTCTGACGATATATTTAGCTTTTTAGCTTTTATTGTATATTTCGTGTTTGCGGATTTCACAGGCTTAGCTGGGACGACGCTTTACGAACTTAAGGCACACATTTTGTATTTATATCAAGGCCATGTGCCTAAATCCAACTGATATTAATAAACATTTAAACCAGATTGGGAATATTCATTTGTCTATATTGAACGATTATGATCAAAGGGGGGACAACGAGCTAATCTCACAAAATGTTTGAAGTTTAAATAATTCAAATCTTCCATGAATTGTTGTAGTGTACGTGTCGAACAATAAGGTTCGAGCCCGTGTTGTGCAGCCTAACATCCCGGTACAGGACGGGGTCATCCACGTTATCGACGATCTGCTTTTCTCTGTGTACAGAAACTTGCGGCAAACAATCGAGCATCAGCAAAAGATAAGGTAGTGTATAACCTATCTTAATATAATATATAATTGGGCTGTGTATAACCTTAAAGCGCACATTGCAATTTATTTATAAATGTGCAAAGAAACCGGGTTTACTTACCGAGAATCTCGTTCTGTTAAAATTTGACTAAATGCATATTCGGAAAGAGTCGGCTTAGATCAATCGGGGAAGACACTCTCCGCTTAAAAAATCCATTAAAGCGGGGTGTGTGGCCCCTGAGTAGCCTTTTATAGGCACAGGCTTTTGCACAGGCTAAATAAGGACGATTATTTACGCACATGCATTAAGCCAAGTTTTCCCAAACGCGGCAAATATATGTTATCTAAAAAATATTTGAAACAATCAATATTCATGACTTTGTTAACCAAACGAATCACATTTTTCGTGTGGCGCGTTTAAACCATAGTGAAAAATAACTATTTATGAAAGATTGAAGGTTAAAGGTGCCGTATAGTCTGCTTCGATATTTATCTTTAGTCGACTTCGACATTAAAGTGATATTATGTGCATTTTTAACTATTGAATTGATCTGTAAAGAATTAACAGGTCAAAAGAGTAAGTTAAAATGTGGTAACTGACGAATTATCTGTAACTCATCTTGCTACCAGTTGTTTATTAAAAATATATTTTTTATATTCGATATTTTACATGACTCACCCAGTCTTCTACGGCGAAATGATCCGTAAAACAAAATTGTGTCTTTGTGTCGTATAATCGAATATGCACTAAAATTAAAATCAAACAAAAATACGGTTGAAATTCAAATGCATTGTTTTTCTCTTTCCGGGATATTGTTTAAGTATGTTGATGCTGCATTAACAAATAAACGTGTTTATGAAGTGAAAACAACAAAAATAAACAACGGTTGCGATAGACACCTATAAACTGTTAGATGCCCATAATATCACTTTAACACCGCGATCACTGGGATTTAAGTCGTCCGTTAACATATGCCGCACAAGTCAGCCACGCCACACCTGGATGGAGAGGAGCAAGCGTGGGATTAATTTTTTGCTCAGAAAAATCCAGTGCGGGATTCGAACCAGGGACCTTCCAATCCCAAGACCAGCATCCCACCACTAGACCACTGTCCCCATGATAATATTATATGATTATCAAAAATAAAATCCGCTAAACATTAAAAGATATAAAACAATTTATATTGCAGTTTTATACAAGGCAATCTTCTCAGTCTGGACGCAGAATTCGTGACCAAACTCAAGGATAAAACACGCAAGATGACGCTGTTCCTGCCAACAGACGACGCTTTTGCAAAGCTTCCCCAAAATAAGCAATATTCTATAGACAATAATGGAACTCAAGTTTCTCGGGTGAGTTATGTTAGTTTATATTCCACAAATAGAAAAATGTCATCTTTCATAAAAGTAACGAACAAAACCTTTCATTTAATATGAATTAATGTGGATATATATGCGTTCATGATTGTGAATGACTTTTCATTCTCTTTAGAAATCGTTGTATCAACTTTTTATTCACAATTAACATTTTGTACACAAAAAGAAACATTCAATATTCATGGACCTTTATGCATTAAGCGTTCAAATGTTTAAAGGAACAAGTTCACATATTAAACTGAATTGTATATAACGTCCGCGCTATCTTTTTACATGGTTTTTGATAGATGTCTGATTTATCTAATAGTTTTAGTTTTACTTTAACAGTTGGGTGCAAGTTAATTTGAATGTATTTTAACCTACGGTAGAAAAAGATTGCCAAATGTTAACATTTGTTTTAACGCATACTCACGTGCTATTATATGTATTTAATCAAACAAACGATAAGTGAAAATGCACAACACATTAAGAAACATTGTATGAGCAGAGTGTATACATCTTATTGACATTATATTAACTGACGAATTATCTGATCACACCAAACATTATCGGTATGCTTTTCTTTTAGTTATTCCGGGACCACCTAATTATGTATGCAGAGCGGGACATGGATTCTTTCCAAGACGGGGAAACATTCACGACCGCAGACGGCGCAATATTGACCGTGAAGAAGATTCAAAATGGTATAGTGCTGAGCCTCGTCCTGGGAAAACGGGGCTTATTGCATGAGCGTAAAGTGCCGTCAGAGGTAAGCCTGCGCAGTCGCACTGGCTAATCAGGAACGACACTTTCCGCTTATATGTACTTTTTCTATTAAACAATGTATCTTCTTTAAAAAAATTCAAATTAATACGGAAGTTGTTTCATAGATTATCCTGTGCGGACTGCATGGCTAATCTGGGACGACACTTAACGCACATGCATTAAGCCCATTTCTGTATACACATTATTTCGTATCTAAGAATGTTCACGTATTTTTACAAATTTCCATGTGTAAAGAGCTGTTATTGTCATTGCTTTTGAAAGGATATATTCTGTTTAATTTCGCACAGAACTGTACATTGTATTATAATTGACTGAAGGAAAAACAACACCAGACGCAACAACAGTTACAGCTGATAGAAACGTATTGGGAATTTGATTTGGTTGCAATTAAACTGTTTTCATTTATTATAGTTAGGCATTTCCTACATGAAATAATAAAAGCTTGACGGACTTGTTTACTTACATACTGATTTACGAAGTATTTTTTGAACCGGTATTTAAAAAGAATGCACTGTCTAACAATTAACGTGTGTTGCGTATGCTGAATAAATAGGATCGTCTTAAAACTGTTATCAGATATCATTTTCTTACAAGGATGCCGTTGCGTGGTGGATATTGGTCTCGCCTTGCGACCGGGAAGTCACGAGTATGATCTTCACTTTATAAGCATTATTTAGCTCTCCACTAAAGTCCCCAAACTACTGGATTTATCCAGGAATTTATAAGAGAGCGTTTCAATATTCGTGAGACTTACTAAGCACTCTAGCTAAAATAAATAGGTTAACACTAAAACTCATTATCTCCTCCACTCTCCTAGTCGTGTACGTGGAAGGCGGCGGAGTCCGCGCCAAGGTGACGACGCCGGATATCGGCTGCACCAACGGCGTCATACATCTCGTGAACAGTGTGCTCTTCTAGCGTGACTTCACCATCTGGGACGCAGTCATGGGCAACAACCAGCTGAGGTCAGTGCTTTATTTGCGAAATGAATCGCCCAATTGATGCAAACATGTACCATGTGCCTTCTAATTTCAACGACACATGGTACATTTGTGCACCAATTTGGCGGTATGCGCTGTAAGCATGTGTTACGTTTCCAGTGTTGTACATTTGCGTTCTTATTTGCGTTTAGGTGTACGCTATTAACGCTCGATTGGTTATTGTCGGCTCGGGTACTACTAACAAGTACCCAGGGTACTCTTAAGTATACTACAATGTTCCACTGGTACGGAAAATATACTCAACAGTTCCCGGGAATACTAACAAAAGGTTGTTGTCGGCTCATTTTTTTTAAATTATTATTTTCATATTAATGTCAATATTATGAAAAATGGCCTCTATATTATCGAAGTTTATACTCAATAAAGCATGTCGAGGAATGTTTTTTTTGCGGAATGTTCAACTACATCGGATCGTTTGCGGGAATTAAACTCGGGTGCAGTCTTATATTGACCGGCTACGTTTAAGTATATTTTCCGTACCCGGGGTACATTGGTGTATACTTAAGAGAACCCGGGGAACTTATTAGTAGTACTCGAGCCGACATTGACTAATCGAGCACTATTAACTTGTGTTGTGTTTGTGTGCTGTAATATCCAAGAGAATATCTCGTTGCTAAGTGTTCTGAAATTGTGAGCAGCATAAAAACGTTTGAAACTTCCTAGGGCTTGCATCGACCGTTCCAAGGCGATGACTTCAGTTTTATTCACGTGTTTTTGTGTGTATGGCTTGTTATTGTCCCTTGTCCAAAACATTTATTTGCTGTGTCAGATAGTTTTGAAATCGGTTAATTGCCTTAAATAAAGGAAACCATGTGTCGATATGCTTTTTTTCCTGCTGGTACAGTTTCTTCGAAGCTAAGCATACCGTACGTAAACTAAATATTGAGATTTAGTCACTTAATGTCTATTGATTCCATAGAATAAATAATACTGACTGTGTGTTATAGCAATATGAAGCAATTGATTAGCAAGAACCAGGACCTAATTGCGACCTTAGGCGCTACAAGAAACGGACCAATGACGGTGTTCCTGATAAGCGACGCTGCCTTGAATAATCTCCCCAGCGACACGTTCGAACATTTTACGTCAAACTACAATTTGATAGTCGAAGTAAGAACGCATAGATGTTGTATTGTTTGAGTATTGTATTCCACTGGGCAATATTGCAATCAGTTTTCTGGGTGAACAAGCGTAATTTAAGGTTAAGGTAAAACTGTTCATGAGTGATGCATTTCGCTTACATGTTTTTTTTTTAACCGATTGAAACAATACAACAGTTTTCGAAATATATACTTTTACTTCTGTTGTTTAGTTTATTTGCTATAATATAAATGGAGCACGCCTGTACATTTCTGTACTGCATATTGTCACTTATGATGGGTTACAATAGCAAACATACATTAAAGACGATGCATCTATTTAAATAAAATGGCCACTTATTCAGCCACAGTGCAATCAGTTTGTGTATGGAAGATAAAACATGAGGCATTATAATAATGTTCATCTTTTTGTTACCCAGCCAGAATAATCTCTACAATGGGGTTTCAACCCGAGACCCCCCCCCCCCCTGGTACTAAATCAGGCAGACACTACCGCATCGCTTTAAAGCTAGCTCATATAGCAAGGCAGTTTAAGTTCTCCTTATTCCTGACCCTACTGCACACTCCCCCTCCATTTAAGAAATTCTTCCAAGAATTTCCTACCGCCACGACATCTGAGGGAGATCTGACACACATTGTTGGTTTTTACGTTGGGCACCAATGTAAATCAGCCAGAAAAATCCTAACCACAATCGGAATTGAACCAGGGACATCCCGGTTCTTAATTTGGCAGACACTCTATCACATCTGTATAAAAGCTTGATTATATAGCAAGGCAATATACGCACTCCTTATACCTAATCATACTACAGTTTGACATGTTTTTTCTCTGATTTAGGCGCTGCATGGATCGATTGCACAAGGGGTTATCCTGAGCTTCACCCTAATAACGGGCGAGATTGATGTCTCTACGTTAGCGAGCATAACTATCACACTGCATCATACCGAGACAGGTATTGTCTTAAACATAGCACCATATAAACAGTTTTCCAATACTCAGATATACCATGCAAATTAGCTGGTATATCATTGTAAATGATTTAGGGCATTACATATTAAACACATTTTACATGAGTGTTATAACGTCAAATGGCTTTATTTTGAAAACCTTTGTAGTATTCGAGTCATTTTTCGAAAATAAAGATTTCCAATGTATAAAGTTTGAAAGAAACATCTATTTAGCAAATGTTGTGCTACAAGCAAATCTTAAAATGTATTTGACTCAATGTAACGTTCTTGTCAATTTAAGGTTTGTACATTTTCGGGTTTACTTATTGGATGATACTGACTAACGCACACATCGGCTATTGAGAATGTCATTGAATTTATATCTATTGTCAATGGTATTGATATTATGGTAATTGAAAAATTGAATTGAAATTATTGCTTTTGACCACGTCATGGAAATTATGGCTTTTGAGCGTGTCATTGAAATTATCATGGGTGTTGAGCATGTCATTGAAATTATCATGGCTATTGAGCAGTTCCTTGATTATCAAGGCTATTTAGTATGTCAAAGAAATTATCATGGCTATTTAGCATGTCATTGAAATTATGGCTATTGAGCATGTCATTGAAATTATCATGGCTTTTGAGCATGCCATTGAAATTATCATGGCTATTGAGCATGCCATTGAAATTATTATTGCTATTGAGCATGCAATTGAACTAATGGGAATTTGCAATATCATTTATATTATAACTTTTGACAATGGCATTGAACATATGGCTTTTGCCAATAGAATTGAAGTTATTGCTATTGGGCAGGTCATCGAAATTATGGCTATTGCCCATGTCATTGAAAATACTGATATAACTGAGCATGCATTTGATACTATGGCTATTCAGCATGTCATTGACATTATTGCACTTTTCAATATCATTGGTATTATAGCAATTGACAATGGTATTGAACTTGGCTATTGTCAAGGACATTGAAATTATGGTTATTGACAATCAAATTCGAATTATGGCTATTGACAATGAAATTGAAATTATGGCTATTGACAATTAAACTGAATTATGGCTGTTGGCAATGAAATTGAATTATGGCTATTGACAATGAAATTGAAATTTTGGCTATTGACAATGAAACTGAAATTATGGATATTGACAATAAAATCGAAATTATGGCTATTGAGCCTGCCATTGAAATTTTGGCGATTGAGAATGCCATTGAAAAATTATGGCTATTGAGAATGTCATTGAAATTATGGCCGCTGAGCATGTCATTGAAATAATGGCTATTAGGCATATAATTGAAATTATGGCTGCTGAGCATGTCTTTGAAATTCTGGCTGTTGAGCATGTCATTGAAATTATGGCTATTGAGCATGTCATTGAAATTATGGCTGTTGAGCATGACATTGCAATTATGACTATTGAGCATGTCATTAAAATTATGGCTGTTGAGGATGTTATTGAAATTATGGCTGTTGAGCATGTCATTATAATTATGGCTGTTGAGCATGTCATTGAAATTATGGCTGTTGAGCATGCCATTGAAATTACTGCTGTTGACCATGTCGTTGAAATTATGGCTATTGAGCATGTCATTGAAATAATGGCTGTTGACCATGTCGTTGAAAGTATGGCTATAGAACATTTACAATGTAATTGAAATTATGGCTCATGAACATGTCATTGAAATTATGGCTTTTGGTTATATCATTAAAGCGGGTATATACGATTTTTTATATGTTTTTAATTGTAATATATTGATAAAATATGTTACAATAACATAAAATGGGCAAGAAAAATTATACATTAAAGCCGAATTTCATAAAATGCAGCAAAGACAAATTAGCGCCCCGAGCCGATTGTGACGTAAATATTTTCCTACAATAACCGAAGCATTCGTCTTTGTATTAGGATCGGAGTTAGTGTTCGTGTGTCGTATGAATATATATCGTTGCAGGAATTCAAATAAACCGTTACACTAAGTTTAGATTCACATCGTACATGTATGGTATACATGCTGGCGAATTCGGCTGTACAGCCGTTTTCAATTTCAGAATTAAATATCTGGCTTATTTCGCATTTTTCGACATATGTTCTTCTTAACTTTTATTTTAATTTATATTGTAATATATATATAATAAGTTTTTTACACATTTTATATAAATTCATAAATATTTGACAAAATCGTATATACCCGCTTTAATATTATAGCGATTGGGCATGTTATTGAAATTATGGCTATTGGCAATATCATTGATATTATGGTTTTTAGTAATTTCATTGATATTATAGCTATTGCCAACGGTATTGAAAGTATGGCTATTGAAAAATGGAATTGAAATTATTGCTATTAAGCATGTCATTGAACGTATGTCTTTTTAGCTTGCCATTGAAATTATGGCTATGGGCAATATAATTGATATTATAGCTATTTACAATGACATTGAAAGTATGGCTATTGACAATGGTATTGAAATTATGGCTGTTTACAATGGCAATGACATTATGGCCATTGACAATGGCATTGAAATTATGGCTATTGACACTGTAACTGAAAGTATGGCTATAGGCAATATCATTGATATTATAGCTATCGACAATAGCATTGAAATTATTGCTTTGACAATTTCATTGATAATTTAGCTATTGACAATGGCTTTGAAATTATGGCTATTGACAATAACATTGCAAGTATGGCTGTTAAAAGTGGTATTGCAATTATGGCTGTTGAAAAGGGCATTAAACTTCTATGATCTCATTTTGTCAATTTCAATTGTTGACTGGTTTTCAATTGTCCTTCCAGGTTTGTACATAGTCGGAAGTCGGATTCGCGCTGATGTAGTGATCGAGGACATCTTGTGTTCTAACGGCGTCTTACATATCACCGACAAACTACTACACCTTCCGACCAGGAACATTGTGGACGAAATGGCGGTGCAACCTGGCCTTGGGTAAGCTATCAATGTATAAAACAATAAGAGCAATTGTGACTACAATGTTTTCGATAATCAATGTACAAATATGATGGTAAACAATCCATTTTAAAAACGCACGGGTTACGTATTCATGATCGTGTGATCATTACATCAGTGAGGCTATTGTATCTTATATATTGTATCGAAATGAAACTGTTCTGATTAACTTTGGTAGCGTTTTTGAAGTCAAGTAGTTTAAATGTAGCGTTAGTCAGTAATGATATCTATACTACGGGCGTTATTAATATGGCATTGCCTTAAAACTAAAAATGCGAGTTGATTGTAGTATTACTGAAAGTATCGAAAAGTACCAGTACGCTTTCTTTTAATTTGATAAAAAGTTAAAAACAGAAGTATGTAACAACATTTGGTATTTTTCTTTAGGGTTATGACTGGAATTCTCGATGCCATTCCGTCTCTGAAACAAATTCTGAAGGACACGAGTAAAACATTCACCATGTTCGTGCCCAGTGACGACGCGTTCACACTGCTACCCGCCCATCGGGCTCAGAAGCTGCAAGACCCCTTCTTACTGCAACTATTCGAATACTTATTACATATTTCACTATATTAATCAATGGAATATTTGTGTAATATCTTTGCAAAAGCGTATTGTTGAGCTTAAATTTAGACTTCATAGCTGTAATTATGGATTTTTCACTGCAATTTGTTTTCCAAAACAACTATTTAACCAACATAAAATGATCTGAACAAAATACGAGTGAATATATAAATCTTTGTAATCATACAACGCATCGTAATTACTTCTGCGCATTATGTGTCTGTTAAAACCCATAGACACTCAAACTCAACGAATATTTCGTGAATATATTTCCAAAATGAAAAGTTAACACATACAAAATCAATGTCTCTTATAGCAATTGCCAACATTTCAACGCTAGATGTGGTCTGGTAACATAAATTTAACAAGATACAAAGTGATTTTTTGGGGGGAAAACATATTCAACACCTGTTTCATGAACCATTTTATTGTTCGTGTGTCGTATGAAAACATATCGTAGATGATAAATTTAAAATTTAAAAAATAATAGAAACGCACAGTTTGTATCTCGTTAAATCTATGTTGGCATACCACATCTAGCTTTGAAATGTTAGCTATTGCTATAAAGAAAACTGATTGTGTATGGGTTAACTTTATTTGACGAAATCTTTCGAGGAATATTTGTTGATTATTAGTATTTATGTAACTTTAAATATTTTATATAATATTCAAGTAAGTGAATCATTACATCATCCATAAGAGGTTTATATGTTGGGTTCTCTACAAAAAAGACTCTGTTGCATATAGATGCATTGAGTCTCGCTTTGGGAAAACGGGAGTTAATGCATATGCGTAAAGTATTTTCCCAGATTAGCTCGTGCACAGGCTTATCAGGGAAGACACTTTTCGCTGTTATGCTATTTTTCGTTAAGAGAAGTTTCTTCGTAGAGCGAAAATCAAGTTCAGACGTAAAGTTTCGTGCCTGATAAGCATGTGAGGACTTCAAAGGCTAATATTGGTTGACACTTTACGCACATACATTTAACCCCGTATTATGCTTTTATTTCAGATACTAGTAGTTCGCTCACATGTTATTTTCGGCTCTTCATTATTCCTGGAGCAGTTCCGTGTTTACTCGAAATTTTCATCTCTGACAGGCGATCCGCTCTTTGTTCTACGTGAACAGGAGAAAGGTAATACCATGTGTACGAAATTGTTTATGGCTTATCACCAGTAAAACATTGCATATGTTTCATTAGTTTGAGCTATAGTGCATATACATACAAACATTAATATCAAGTTACTTTATGGATTTTTGTGTTTATCAAGTTTAGTCAGCAACTCAATACCTTAAGTTTGTAAGACTTAAGCTCTTAACCGGACTTGAATTAAGTAACTTGTATATCTGACCTCCCAAATACGGCAACTGAATTTATGGAAATGTCACAAATTTATTGATTAATATAAATATAAGCACATAGCAAATTGCATACTTCATTAGCACAATCACAGAAATGAGTGTAAAAAAGAACATTTATTTTGTCATCATGCAAACACTGGAAAGAGCCAACAACTTACCCTGGTTAAAATAATGTCTGAGTGAGCTATAGGTTTGCCATTTAGGCCAGCATTGGTTTTTAACGAGTGCTTGTATTTCTCATCTTCCAGTTTTCGCGGTCAGTAGCAATGTCCGTGGGGCTGTCATCAGGTCCGACATCCGGTGCAGTAACGGGATCATCCACGTGCTGGACACGCTGCTGCAGTTCCCCTTCTAGACCGTCGCTGAAACAATTGAGATAACCAACAACCTCTTGTACGCCATTTATACTTTAAAGTTTTCTATGTTAGTAAGCTCGATAACACCGGAAGCATATAGCTTATTGAACAAAATATTGAGTCGTTTTCACGGGGTTCACTATTTCTTGGGCTCAATTTGTCGTTGTCGGCTCGGATACTACTTAAAAGTAAACTTGGTACTCTTAAGTATATCACAATGTAGTTACCCGGGTACTTTTAATTCTTCTACTATGTATTAATAAGGCTACTCTTTAGTATACTACAATGTAGTAACCCGGGTTTTGTTGAGTATGCTAGGAAAGACATGTGTCTATCTAGGTTTAATGGTTTAATTACTAAATTCATGGTGTTTACGTTGAAATGAGACTCAAAGTCCTTAGCTATCCGTTATACACCAATCGACTGTAGTTACCCGGGTTTTGTTAAGTATACTACAATGTAGTAACCCCGTTACAGAAATATGCATACAATCATTCGGCAAGACTCCATGGAAATTTGTAGTTAATTTTCCTTACCGCGGGTACTTTGCAGTGTACTTAAGAGTGCCCGGAGTACTCATACGTAGTACCTTTGGCGACTATGACCATTCGAGCATTACTAGGTTTCTTTGAAGAACGCCCCTAGCGCTGAGATCGAACCCGGAAACTTCGGATCGCTAGGTCGACATCACGCCATCGCGATACTTCAGGAGTCTTTTTCTATTTAAGTATGCGTTTTTGATTGTCGAATACTTTTATACAATTATTAAGAAATGCATCGATGGACGGATAATGAGCTTATGAGCTCTGCAAGAACCTAAAAGTTTTTAAAATGTTCCTTCTTCTCAGTCTTACGCCTTAAACCTAAATTTTTATTTAGTCTTACGACAGTTTTCTTCAGATTTATCGGTAGTCTTAAGACCATTATCATTATATATATATATATATATATATATATATATATATATATATATATATATATATATATATATATATATATATATATATATATATATATATATATATATATATATATATATATATAGGTAAACTTAAGTTTTATTTTTACAATTTAGTCTAATTCTTTGTCTCAAGTCTAGAAGTTGGTTGGGGAATACGGGGCATGGTTTGAAATCATTTCAGGCCTTTCCATGACATGATAATGAATGTCGATGACCTCAACACGTGGTCCAACTCGCACGACACGAATCTCACTCTGCTGATTCCCAGTGCGAAATTAATAGCAAGTCTCTCAAACTTCCATAGAAGTTACATAAGCGCGGAACCAGATATGGATAAAAAGGTAGGTTAAAATACACTAGACATTTGCGCGGTTAGTTGAAACATATATTTCAGCTCTGTTTAATCGAAAGCCTTAGAGTTACTAAGACACTTTCGAGTCCGTTTTATTTGTGCATCCAGTACATGATGTCTTTGAGTCGATTTCGATAACACTTTCTGAGTTGGAATCGAAGCCGGGACCCCCTGATCGCTAGGTGGATATCAACCTTCGCGCATAGATTTGACTTGAACCACCATAAGCTTGATCAAATCCCTGCCTTCATAACCAACCACGTGATGATAGCCGAATAACGTGGCTTAATAATTTCCCCGTTGTTATTTTTACTTTTTATATATATTTTTTTAATTAAAATCCTTAATTCTGCACTATTTTCAAACGAAAATGATACTACCTTTTATAATATAATACTTAAAACAATCCACTCGAATCTGGATGGAGTTTCACATGATGTCAGATATTGTATGTGAGAGAATGGAGCGACAACGATGCGTGGAGTTTGGGAGGAAATAACTTCGCGCTGATGAATAGCAAGTTCCAAAGAACCCAATACAAATTACATAAACGCGATATCGGACATAGGCATACTTGAAGTTTACCTACATATATGTACTAAAAAAGAAATAAGTTGATATTTTCTCCAAACGAATGTATTACAAAGGATATGAAAACAATATTTATATGCATGATTTAAAATATGATCTCTCGTGAATTAAAATCGATAATCCACTGAATCCAACAAATATCCTCTATGTCATAACCTTATAGGTATTGGGATCATTGTCGTATAGATTATGTGCATGTTGTGTAATTGCATAGTCACTTATAAATGTATCATTAACTGAATGGTTAAAACTGTTTGAAACCGTTTAAAACTGTTTTTAATCATTCATAAAGCTGTTTTATTCCAGTATATTGAAATATATTGTTGCTGTGTGTCCTTAGGACCATTTCAGATTTGCATAGCGGATTTACCTTAATCCATGTGCGTTGTCTTCCGAGATAAGCCTGTGCAGTCTACATAAGGGATTAGGGACGAATCTTTGCGCTTTAACTGGATTTTCGCTAAGCAGAGAAGTCCTTTAAAAGAAAATTACAAAAAAAAGCGGAAAGTATTGTCCCTGCCTGTGAAAACTGTACAGCCTTATGTGGGACGACATTACTTTACGCAGATGCGAATCGGCAAAATAATATAACGTTATGTTTTGCTTTAACAGTTATTCAACAGCCACGCACTGCCATCTATCACGTTAAATCAAGCGTACATGGACGCTATGTTTAGTGGCAGTCGAGTTTTCTACACAGAGAATCGCTACGATACGACCTTTACCTTTGTAAATGTGGACCCTACCAATAGAACGGGTAAATAGATATGCTTTATACGTGAAAAAGGCAATATGACATTCATTCCACATATAACGCAATATAACAAAATATATAACCGGTTCGTGGTGGGGCATGTTACATCATATGGAAAATTTAAGATACAGCAACATTTTGCTTTGATAATAAAACACGTTCGAAAGCAATTGGAGGTAAAAAAATCTAACCTTTATCTCTCTTAGACCAGAGATTGGGTTCTTTTGGAGAAAAATTGTAAATTATAGTTTAATGACATGGATTAAAAAGTGTAATTTAAAATTTGAAAAGTGTTTTCGAATACGTTTAAAAATTGTATTTTATATGCTCCACATATGAAGATCGGAATACACCCACAAGATGAGTAAACATACACACACACAGTTTATTAAATCTAGGTGACTTAATCAGTATTAAACAATAATACATTTTTTTTAAAGATGTGAATTGTATATTCCTAATGAGAACGCCAAAAATAAAGAAAAATATGTATACATGCATACAATTTAAACGGTAGCCTATACAATTATTTGATATCAAACATAGTTTTCAACTTCAACGATTTTTTGTTATCGTCGTTATAAAACTATTGCTTGTATTTACTTCATGAAGTATTTAGAAAATAAACACTTAGGGTGGTTATTAAGTCAATAAATGTTATGAGTATGTTGTATAATGAGTTTTTTTTTGTTTTTAATAACTTTCGAAACAAATTACTTCTGTTGATATTTACTTCACTACGAACGTGGTTTATATTGTAGTTCTTATATCATAAATAACTTGCACTATGCACACGATTTCACAGAAATTACTTCTTTTGATATCGGCTTCACGAAGAATGTGGTTTATAGTGTAGTTAATGTTTTTTTTTAAATTACTTACCTTTCGTACGCTTTGACAGAAGTTACTTCGGTTGATATCGGGTTCACGAATCTCAGACAGTCTTTCGACCTGGTGCGTGACGGGATCGCGTGCAGTAACGGCATTATCTACGTCATCGACGGCTTCCTGAACTTCCCGCTGAATGACGCTCACTTTGAGTTGACACATCAACCGGATATAAGGTTTTTCCAACAATATTCAGTTAGAGATCTTTCATGCATTCAACCGAGGAATTTTTGGCATTATCGTCATCATCGTCATCGCCATCATCATAAAAAATAAGCTTTATCATGACAAACATCACTTTAATCAGCTAATATATTATTTTCGTCAGGGAGATTAGATAATACTTTTACTACTTATTATAAAAATCATAGCAAAAACCACGCCCATTAACACCATCCGCATCAATAATATAATGAATCCAATCTTTGTATACGTTTCATGCACTCTGATGACATTAGGTAACATCATCGTTTCTATCATTATAAAATGATATCATGTTTTGTGCGCCCGGTTCTGTGATAACGGGGATTAAATGAGGTAAAGTGTAATCCCATATTTAGCCGTGCAAACTGCAGGGACGACACTTTCCTCTAAACTTGATTCTCGCTAATAAGATAATTTGAACGAAAAATACCATAACAGCGGAAAGTTTCCTTCCTGATAAGCCCATGCGGGCTGCACAAGCTAATTTGGGACGATGTTTTACGTACACGCATTAATCCCCGATGTCCGAAATTGAGGCTAATTTATATTTATATTTCAGTCTTGGAAGCGATCAGCTTCTAAAGCTCATACCGAGCGACTCCGGTATCGATCTGACGTCCTTGAAGACTATGTACACGGTGTTCGTTCCCTCGGACTCCTCGCTGGACCCCCCAGCATCTCAGTAGGCCAGAACTGGAGTACATCAACGCGAACCTCACAAAGGAGGCGAAGATGGCTGTAAGATTGTTTTGTTAAACATGCCGCGTCATGCGAAAATGGGTCATATGTCATATGCGGCCAGCGTATCGCCAGACCAATCTGCGCTCTCGCATATGGAAGAAGATCTATTTTCGCAGACGCCATTTGTTTTTTCTTCTTGATAACGTACCCGTAATAGGAACTCTCACTGAGGGCAATTTTTAAAATTCCCAAACGCCGAAAAATTCCCCCCAAAAAGAAGAGAAATTACGTCAGTGTCGTTTCAAAAGCATACTATCTACAAATAAACAGATACGATGAGCACTAAAATTGAACATTTCAGCAACAAGAACATGTATTATTTAGATTGGTTTTTGCAAGCAATTAAGGCGACCCATAATTCCCAAACAAGATTTCACGATGCTAATTGTTCCAAATACAGTTTTTTCACGATATTTTTTCCTAATAGGCTAAAAAACGTTGCTGTAAGAGAGTATCGAAATACGAGGCGCGTCAGGCGATAATGGGTCTTATGGCGTATGCGGCCAGCGCAGCTTCAGGCAATCTGCGACGTCACAAAGGGCAGAATACCCATTTTAGCACGAAGCGGGCTCATATTGTAAAAATGAATATTTCAGAAATAATTTCAGGAGAGTAATTGCTGTAACCGTCGGCTAGTTTTATTGTACGATACTGGTAATAAATAACATAAAATATTTGTTAAATGATTACAGATGAGATCCTGTTGGATCATGTTGATCAAAAATGCCTCGCGTATGGTATTATCTTACCATTCAGGCGCAATATCATCTCAGATAACACAGCATCAAAATGCTTAGCTAGGAATAAAACTTAGTTTGTATGAGCGTTTATTGGCCGATAATTTACTTATTCCCAATCTAACATGACCTGAAACTAGACATTACCTTACCTGGCACTAGATTAAACACTAGACCTAACACTTGACCTGACATTAGACCTGACGCTTGATCTAACACTATACACAGCACCTGATCTTACACTGGACCTTGCACTAGACAATCCGGTAAACCTAGCACAAGACCTGATGACATGATAAAAACTTGACACAAGACATTACACTTAACCTGACATTAGATTTTGCATTTGAATTAAGGACCTTATTAAACTTCAAACGTGTTTTATAGAGCTTGTATTGACTATTGCCAACATACACAATATTTCACCGTTATTCACTATATCGTTTTTCATTTTGTATAGATTTAAAACAATACACTATTTTTCATCGCATCATATTAAAAAGACGAATATTATAAATGTATATCATTTAAAACATATATAACATATAAAGGACAAATACCTTAAACAACATATTATTTGTTTACATGTCATTTTCGTTTTATTGTTTGACCAGATCGTTCGCCGCCATATCGTCCCCAACCAAAAGGTGGATTCCGACAGCATCATCGACGGCTCCTTCAGCGCTTACGCAAGCAGCAGAAATATCACAGTGATAGCCAGAACTGACGGTACGTTGACTTTATATGACACCCATACATGTAGCTAGATCTGACAGTCAGTGACCATATCCCAGTGATAGCTAGAACTGTCGTTGAGTGACCTTAGCCCAGTGATAACTAGAACTGACAGTAAGTTGACTTTACATTGTATATCACATCGATAGCTAGAACTGTCGGTGTGTTGTCTTTAAATCACACCAATACATGTAGCTAGAACTGAAAGTAACTGTTTAAATGATGGTGAGTGGCCATATCACAGTGAAAGCTAGAACTGACGGTGAGTGACCATATCACAGTGATATTTAGAACTGACGGTGAGTGACCACATCCCAGTACTAGCTTAAACTGACGGTGAGTGACCATATTCCAGTGATAGCTAGAACTGATAGTGAGTTACTATCCCAGAGATTGCTGGAACTGACGGTGAATGACCATATAGCAGTGATAGCTAGAACTGACGGTTAGTGACCATATCAAAGTGATAGCTAGAACTGGCGGTCAATGAACATATCACATTTATTGCTAGAACTGATAGTGAGTGACAATATCCCAGTGATTGCTAGAACTGACGTTGAGTGACCATTTCACAGTGATATATAGAACTGATGGTGAGTGACCATATCCCAGTGATTGCTAGAACTGATAGTGAGTGACCATATCCCAGTGATAGCTAGAACTGACAGGGGCTAGGCTTATTGATCGTCGTATGGCATTACATTGATCCACTATTCTGGAAGAACGTACTTAGTACCTACATCCATAATTACTTTATTTCTTTCATTCTTTTAAATTCGTAATACAATTGAAGTCTTTTACTTTAAGAAGACGTATTATAACAAAATCTATATTTGAAGACTAAATTATTTAGTTGTGAACATAAAACTCATGAATTGAAAAAAGGAAATCGGACAAACCTATTTTAGTTGGTTTTATATCCGCATATAAAATCGCCCCCTAGGTGCAAAACGGTGCCATTTAACTAAGAAGGCATATGGTTCCTTTTAGCACCAATTGCGCGAAATGTTATATCGGATATACAATTTATTTAAAGCTATCTACTTTCAGGCTTTTATCTTCGATGGGAGGACATCGAAGCCAAGATCGTCAAACCAAACATTTTAGCCATAAACGCAATAATTCACGTGGTGGATCGTTTCCTCATGACGTCACCGTACCAGACCACCACACTTCCGCCACCGACTACTCAAAAACATATATCATCCGGTCATACTTTCCACGACTCAGTTCACGCCAATTTTACCTCATTAAATAATCAGTGCGCGTATTTTATTTGTCTCGTGTGTTTTCAAGTTGTCGCATATTTGAATGTATGTAGATGATGGCGGTGAAAAACGTTATGATTGTTTTCGTTTTTTTCTTTGAAATATGTTGTGTTATATGATGTATAACTGAGTATGTAAGATACTTAAAACTGTTCACGCGCCCTTTATTTCAATAAACGATTGATTGTTTATTTTTGTTTGCTTGTTTATTTTTATTTGCTGAACACGTGTTCTTAATGTGTTGCGATGAAACCGTCTTCCATTCCCTCGAATAGTTAGGGTTGTGTTTTAATACATGTTTTCAATTACTTAATAACGAGCAATGCATGATCATCATGAATCATTTTTTTCAGATTATTTTTTATTATGACATGTTAAACTGTTGTAACGATTTTAGTTATATAATATTAATGTTATTAACCGATTACCGAATTTTTGGCATTCGCGAACTTCCAAACGAATTCCTCAAAAACCCTTCATTTACCTCTGATATATCGACAATGTACCCCAGACTCACAGTTCCTAAGTGTACGGTAAAGTTTCCTTTATGATGTATCTTCTTGTGTATCTAATACAACTATAATTGAAGATAGCTTTGTAATTTTTCCCACAATTGACCGAATTGTTAACGCGAGAACCAATAATAACGATGGATTGAACACTTGAATGCCTAAACGCTTCAAATAAGTTATTGGCAATCGTCAACAGTCCGACGTCTGTGTACATAAGCATGACACATACTATGATCATAATAGAATGAGGCGTGCTCTGTGAAAAGGGGGTTAAATGCATGCGCGCAAAGTGACGTTCCAGATTAGCTTGTGAGGACTGCACAGGCTAATCAGGGACGACACTTTCCGCCTAATTTAGATTTTTGCTTAGAAGATACTTTCTTAAAACGATAAATATCCTTAAGCGAAAAGTGTCTTCCCTGATTAGCCTGTGCGGACTGCACAGGCTAATCTGGGACGACACTTTACGCACATGCATTAAACGCCATTTTCACAGAGCGAGGCTTATATGTGTAATATTATCTGTATGCAACTATGTGCCGGGCGTCGCTTGAAGTTTGCGAAGTTTGAAGCTCGCATATAATAGAACATATTTCAGCCTATTGGGCTTTGTATGCCCGCGGTAACGCGCTTGAAACCTTTAAGGTAGCGCACCTCTAATGATTTCCCGCGATTTCTTCGAAGGTTGAAGAGCCTACTATTAGGTGCCGTAGCCTAGTGGTTAAGGCGATAGACTAGAAATCTTTTGGGATATTCTCGCGCAGGTTCGAATCCTGCCGACGACGTATACTTTTTTGCGACGCGTTTTATTTATTATCTAACGTAATTTGATTTAATATGGCATATAAGCTATATTTATTGTTAAATATGTTGCAATTTTTATGTACATTCTTCAATTATTAAAATTAAAACAACGTTATGGCGAAATTGGATGATTTACTGTTGAAAATACGAACCATGCATGTTGCATTTTTATTTTTATTTCAAAAAGTAAACGGTAAATCTGTCTAGTTCTTGGTATTTTTGCTGTATATAGTGTTTCTATAAAAGCTAAGTTTAAAATATGACTTAAATGATACTATTTTGAATTTTATGACACTTTGTTTTTAACCGACCCAATTTTTACTTGGCTGAAATCACTTACATTTCATGGCGCTCTTCCATAGATAAAAATTTGTAAAAAATAAATGTCTGTAAAAGAATACTTATTTCATCTTGTTTAAACTTTAAACACCTTTACAGCATCTGTACACACCAACTGCATGCCCATATTTGGAAATTTGAATGAATTATGGAACTTTTATATACGCCAGGGGTGAAAATAAACTGGACAATGCCGAGCGTGGGGGTGGTTTTGAAAAAATCGGTATATTTTTTTTATAAACATGGAAAGCCTACCTACAAATTTGCATGTAGTTCAGTGAAATGATGCTGATTAAGAAATAATTAATTAGATTATATTTGGATATGTGCCCATTAGAGGTGCGCTACCTTAATTGGAAGAAACATTTCGAAGTTCATAGAAATTCACATTTAAACGGCTCTTGGTAACAAATTAATAATGGACCGACAAGCCCTGACGGCAATATTACCGCTACTGACGTAATACCTAATTTACGGTTATTCGGTCTTTAGTGTGATAAACTTCTCATGGTTTCTTTTGTGTCTTCAACATATTTGCCACTTCTATTGTTTTATCGATACCCCAATTTTTACTTCACAGTGAAATGCATTGAAGCCTTTCGATTCAACAGCATACAATATTTAATTGTCTTTTCTTCTATCCCATATGATGCTTACTTACTTGGTCCAGTGATTTATGCTTTAGGCATGATACTATAATATATTAATGTATAAGTAATAACATAGTTATTAGATAGTTGAATACGATCATAACAATTACTTAGATGCTGCAAGAGCAATAACTTCGTTAGTTTTATTTTTTAATTAAGAATCAGCGTTGAGCATTCAATGAACATAAACGATGTTAAGTACCAAATTTTGTTTCTGGAAATTATTTGTTAAATGGAACGTATATAAAGGAACCGACTGCTGAAGTATAAACCTAAATATGCATCGAGCCTCAAATAACTATCTTAACAATAGGGGGAAGAACTCTGTAAAATAGGGATATAGCCCTGTAAAACAGGGGAGAGAACTCTGCTTAATACGCGATATTACTATGTAAAACATGGGATTGAACTCTGTAAGGTAGGGATGTAAATATGTCAATCAAGGGATATTACTGTGTAAAAAAAGTATCCTAAATAATGTAGTATCGCTCGTGTCGAATAATAAATTAACATATTAGGGGTTCGAAAATGAATCACAGAAATATTGCTCTACCTTAAAATGAAAACAGAATCGGACCACACAGACGATCATGAGCTAAGAATAGCAACAGCATAAACAATGATTAATCATTAAATTAAATAGTATCATCATGTATTATCAGGAAGGGTATTATAACAGGCAAAACAAAACTTACAAGTTAGAAGAAGTAAAAAGACGTCATGGCACTGCACTTGTAAAGTATTGTTTTGAAGAATTGCAGATTTTAAGGTGTAATCAAATAAAAAATTATGTACTGAGCAATCTTTCCAGTACAAAAAAGTAAAATTTTGCCTGGATTTGTTCTTTGTTTAAATTGTCCGTAAATTATAAATGTTTAAATAAATAAGACCGTTTGAGAATTAAACATAGTTTAATGTTATAGACATAAAGAGATTAAAGTCTTACACATTATTAAGAATATTTGACGAATCTTACGTAGACTTTTGTATAGTAAGAGTAAAGAAAATTGTGACGTACCCATACATACATACGAATTTAGGGTCGTACAAATTAATTAGAATTCTTGCATTTTTTACCCTGTTTTAATCATTATTAAGAGGAAAAAACTGAGGACGGAAGAAACAAATATGAATATGTGTTTTTGTTTTAAATAGAAATTGATGCATTATTAGAATAAAGACTTTCTTCAGACGAACAAGAGCTGTGTTTGTGAAACACAATGCCCCCTACTGCACCGCTTTGAAGCAATATATTTGACCTTGATGGATGACCTTGACCTTTCACCACACAAAATGCGCAGCTCCATGAGATACACATGCATGCCAAGTATCCAGTTGCTATCTTTAATATTGCAAAAGTTATGACCAAGGTTAAAGTTTTTGGACAGACACACACACAATGACAGACAGACAGGCCCAAAACAATATACCCCCGATCATTCGATCCGGAGGCATACACAGTTTCATAGAAGCAGAACGTGTTGTCCCTTATTAGCCTGTGCGGACAGCACATGCTTACCTGGGACTACACTTTACGCACATGCATTTAGCCTAGTTTTCCCAGAAAGAGGTTCATTAAGTGACAACTTCTATCGATAGCTGGTGTCCCAATATCTAAGGAAACATATTCCTTAAATGTTGGATTTTTTTGTTTCCCAAAGATACTCAAAATTGCAATCAAATTAGATGCTAGCAATTGGTAAACATACGTTGAGGTTTTCAACACTATGTTAATCACTTGATTAAATTCAACTTTGCACGTACAGCAAACAACACGTATTTTCTGGTGATTAAAACAAAATTACTAAGCATTTAATAATTATTGTTGCAACTATATGGATTACAAACGGATATAATTATAGTTTATGCTTAACAAGTAAAGTTAGCATCAGTAGTTTGCGTGTGCTATCTATTGAAAGGTTTTGACAAAGTTTTTGGGGGCGTTGACAGAGTACATTGGAACCATTAATCAAACAAAATACTAGTTCCTTCTTTTTGTCACTGTATTTTAGTTTGGTTACTGATACGTTAACATATGTTCCATACCTTTGGTTTGCAAAGCATGGGTAACGCTGGTGATGACAGCTACAGAATAGTGGACACCGGTGGTGGTTTGGGAACAGGAAGTGGCGACAGACGGATGTTTACTTCATACGTACTTAATCGGTGGCCAACAGCATTTGGGCCAGACTTACCAGACATAAGGATGGTTATCAGGCATCAGTTTAAGGTTTACAAGGCAGACAGGCAGTCATTAGCTCTATTCATTATCATCATAATACAACACACATTTGCGCCAGTATTATCATAATAAACATCATCACCATCACATGCAGCAGCTTCAACAACAGCAACATTGTCATTGTTGCCGTATTCGTTACTGTTGCAATAACATTTGCACAAACTTATTCATCATTTGCCATCAGTATTCTTCTGTTCTTATTAGTATTATCAATCTCAGAAAATCATCGTTAGAGACACAGCAAATATTTAAAACATTCGAAATCATTAAAACATTAAAAACCAAACTTAAAAAAAATATGATTACAATATCCACAATGAACATGTCAATATTATTGTCTTGCACATGTATCACTTACACAAGAACATGTAAATATAAATGTCTTGCCACATGTAACACTTTACTAGGTCAAGGTTGGATCTTAATCTTAAGTCGCATTGATATGCGACTGAGGCCGTCAATCTGACTGCGAGGGAAATGAAGTCGTCCAAGAAAGTCTTTACAAAATTCATTATCAACAATCTCATCAACAAGATCATCATCAACAACACTGCCACGTGCAGACCATTGATTGGCGGAAGGTGCCCAGTCATATATTCGAAATCGTTCCACATCAACATGCTGCATAGTTTCGAGTTCTTGTTGGATGGGTATGTATTCCTCTGATGGAATTTTATGTCTCATATTTGTGTCCTTGAAATGAACACAAACGAATTCCACTCTACACTCAAGTGAGTGAGTCCGTGCAGACAGCTTGTTCACCAGGTGGCGAAGTTCTGATGGATGCAATGTTTCAAAACAGACAGTCACATGATTCAATGACAGAGGAAGCTGTAGGTCGATATATGCTGTCAAATGCAATCTAAGCGTTTCCAGCTGTGAGAGGGTTGCTAGTGACCGTGGCAATGACGATACATGATTAATCTTCAAACCCGAAACCCTACTCGAAATGCTCAGATTCTTGACACTCAGACCGAGCAGAGTCTCCCATAGACCAGGGCTATCGTAATTTAAATTTAATGTACATGTACACGTATTGTTTAAATCCGTTGTTATATATACGGATGTATCAGGTGACTTGCTGACGTTGAGTGAGGTTATGTAACAGGAGAAAATATCACACTTCACACTATGATCGAATTTAAACAGTGTGGTGAGCAGACTGCGTAGCCAGGTGGAGGAACACGTTACATTAATCAAATTAATGCGTTTTATGGAGGGCAGCACTGGAGTATAGTCTGCACACAGCACTGGATCAGCACCGTTTAGAAGACACCATGTATGAATGTCTTTCTTGTCACATCTGTTGAAATCAAATTCATGCAAACCAGTAACCTCAAGTTTTTGATTGTTATTAATGAGTAGTTGCTTCGGTAACACTTGCACTCTTTTGCTGATTGTTCTTGAATTTATGTTTTCAAACATTGACAAATCTAGTTCTTTATAAGCTGTGTTTATTTCAATACATTTCAGATTCTTAAAATGAGTAATAGAATGTGGTAGTAAAGTTACTCCTTCTCCGAGTACAATTGATTCTATGTCAATGTGTTCATAATGTGACATGTCAAGCGCTTCACATTTACAACCCATATCCATTGTTAGATATTTCAACTTCTTCGAACCCGCAAGTGCATTTGGTAGCACGGTTATATCACCATTAAGTTCCAACTGTTCTATGTGTTCATAATGTGACAAGTCAAGCGCTTCACATTTACAATCCTCATCCATTGTTAGATATTTCAACTTCTTCAAACCCACAAGTGCATTTGGTAGCACGGTTATATCACCCTTGAGCTCCAACTGTTCCAGGTTGTGACACGCCGATAAGTCGAATTCCAAACAAGATGCAGACGATATGACTTCTTTCTGCTTCGCTCTGGTAGAGGGGTCGGCATAATCACGTGCAGCTAATGAGACGGATCTAGGTCCCTGACAAAGATAAGTCGACGCGTCTTGTGAACGTATTATTACAGGGCTGTTTATTAAACTGGTAACATGTAAAGATCGAGCCCGTGGAGCGTTCAGTGCAAAGATGTTGATCCAATCTTCAGTATTACTTTCAAAAAAGTCAAAGTGACTCAGATGTACGTCTATTGGAGTGTTCTTGTTTGCCACAGCCTCCCTATAACCTGAGAGGATGACTCTTTGGAAAGCATAGCGATAATACCCATGACCAACATCGTTGGCCTGATTCATCAGTGCAGATAGTTTATTAGCTGCCAAGATGTTGAAACCACAAAGGAATTTGAAAACTTGAGAAATATCCATATAAAAATCCCTATTACTTTTGAGATATTCGTAAATAACGTTATCAATCACGTCAGTATTGTTGGAGATGTGAAGAGCAGCAAAGAACTCTTGAACAGTCTTGTGGACAAACGAGCTTGTATTATCATAACATTTTTTACTTTTTCTTTTGGATATTAATCCTGAATGTAGTGCGAACTGCTTTGTACTTTCAGACAAATGAGCCGAAAGATTAATGTCGCTGAACACTAGTGATATTTCTTTTTCATTTGAAAACAAAAATGAAAACGCAGCTTTGGCTATAACATCTATATGTTCCATGTTTGGTTTAACATACTTCGTGCGAGAAAAGCAGTTTACTGGTGATGGGTAGTATTGATCGAAATAACTCATTTGTGGGTTAGCTTTTTTACATAAGTTTTCAAGCAAGGTGGTAAACAATTCACACCTTGACGATCCGGTAAGACCTTCAGCCATATCATCTACCCAAGTACAGAGGACAAGCGTGTGTAGCATGGGCGAAGATGATATCGACTCAAGGTTACGACTCTCCAGAAAGTTCTGAAACTTCTTCAAAGTTTTGTTAAGATCCTTTATTTCATCAAGAAGATGTCGCAGTATCCTTTCACTGAATCCCTCAGAATCAATTACTCCGTAAACTTCCATCAATATGTCTATTTGAGAATTCTTGATACGTTCGTCCGCGAGTTTCCATGGTCTAGAAGTTGTGAGCAAAATGCAATGATCCTTAGGAATTCCGTCCATAGATGGCAGAGCTTCTTTACCAGCCCACTCATCCAGACCGTCTTGAACGACGAGGTACATCACATTTCTCATTATGTTTAGGACCAGATTATTCGCACTTTCCCATTCGTCTGCCGCGTAGATTTTGTAGATGAGCTGTGTTTGTATCATGTGTGTTACATGTGTCTGTTCTCTCGAATCGCGCAACGAAATGAAAAAGAGAAACTTGAATTCATGAAGGGTTTCAACATCACTGAAAGCCGTTTGTTCTTTTGTAGATTCAGTTGATGGCTCATGCATGTTACACCAATCGTCAACTAATTTGGAAGCAAAAGTTGTCTTGCCGCTGCCTGGCTCGCCTTGTAAATATGTACGTCTAGATAAATGATCACCTCTATGAAAGCAATCTCTGTATGTTAATATTTGTTCTTGTTGTGTGCGTCTCCCATCATTCTCAATCTTCATCTTGTGTATTTTTGGAGTGGCATAGATGTCTTGTACGTGCTTATCAAGACTAGGATCCAAAGTAGACAGAGGCACGTAGCAAACGGTATCACGGTAATGGTTCACCAATCGCAATAGAAGATCTGAAATAGTAATACTTCTTAATAAAAACAAATAACCTGCGTGTTTCTATGCAGTAACCATATACTAATTTTTTTTAAAAGAAAACACCGCATAAAAGGTGCATGTCTATGAATAATACGATATTGTATTTTCAAATATAAGATAATAGTTATTACAATTGTTGAATAAATTTGTCTCCTTTTATAAATGTTTAATAAAAAACTTCTTTGGAATCCCGAATCTAGTTTGTTCTTTCGTGCGCAAAAAAGAACAAGTAGAAAAGTCTTTTTTAAGTTATTTCACATAAAGTACCACGTATAGCATGATCCCTACCAATTTGCTGTAGTGTATATAATAAAATGTAGTACATGTACGTATTTATTTCTATTATTGAGTTCGAAGAGGACAGAAGGCGTGTATCGAAAATGTATCATGCAGTTTAAATTTCTAATTAAAAACGGTCTAATCCGCATAAAAATGTACCCAGATGAATATATTCGTGAACATATATGCATTATTGGAATACATGTACTTTTTTTGCAGAAATACAGATACACATACCCATAAAAAGCACTTTCGCTGGTTTATGCACTCCGTCCTGAGGGTATATCATGAAGGCAATTATCAAAGGAGATCAACTTAATGAAAAGCCTATTCCATGGTAGTTTTGAAGACTGACGGACAGAATGAAGGACAGACTGGCCATATGACAGACAGATCCACTATGAATCCAAGTGACCCATCTCTAGTTATGAGGATGATTTATAAACCCAAGTTCAAACGTTTGAGTGCTAATGTTAGTCTGTTTGGTAATTCATGCTTATTCAAGTGTGCAAATTGGTTATAACGAAAGATTATATATATTTTGCCAAATAAAACTTAATTAAATTACAAACCTGCTACGCCTCGCTCGTATTCGTCTAGCTCCTTTTCATTCGCTGCTTGATTTATGCGGTTGATGCTTTCTTGTGTCTTGTTTTCAATGCTCTGTTCTCCAGCCTGTGTTTTGTTTTCAATGCTTTGTTCTCCAGTCTGTGTTTTGTTTTCAATGCTTTGTTCTCCAGCCAGTGTCTTGTTTTCAATGCTCTGTTCTCCAGCATGTGTCTTGTTTTCAATGCTTTGTTCTCCAGCCTGTGTTATGTTTTCAATGCGTTGTTCTCCAGACTGTGTCTTGTTTTCAATGCTTTGTTCTCCAGCCTGTGTTTTGTGTTCAATGCTTTGTTCTCCAGCCTGTGTCTTGTTTTTGATGCATTGTTCTCCAGTCTGTGTCTTGTTTTCAATGCTTTGTTCTCCAGCCTGTGTCTTGTTTTCAATACTTTGTTCTCCAGCCTGTGTCTTGTTTTCAATGCTTTGTTCTCCAGCCTGTGTCTTGTTTTCAATGCTTTGTTCTCCAGCCTGTGTCTTGTTTTCAATGCTCTGTTCTGCAGCCTGTGTCTTGTTTTCAATGCTCTGTTTTCCAGCCTGTGTCTTGTATTCAATGCTTTGTTCTCCAGTCTGTGTCTTGTTTTCAATGCTTTGTTCTCCAGCCTGTGTCTTGTTTTCAATGCGTTGTTCTCCAGCCTGAGTCTTGTTTTCAATGCTTTGTTCTCCAGCCTGTGTCTGGTTTTCAATGCTTTGTTCTCCAGCCTGTGTCTTGTTTTCAATGCTCTGTTCTCCAGCCTGTGTCTTGTTTTCAATGCTTTGATCTCCAGCCTGTGCCTTGTTTTTAAGGCGTTGTTCTCCAGCCAGTATTTTAGCCTCTAAGGTATTCAAACCTTCTTTCAGGGTCCTTTCAGCATCTTCAGAAAAACGTTCTCCGGCCTCTTTTGCTTGTGTGAGGGTTTGATTGGCTTCTTCTAACAACTTGCCCAAATCATCAAGTGAAAGACGATCATTCTGCAACTACATACAGTATTTGCATTTGTAGACTTTTCAACGCAGATTCGCATTTTTGTGATATCAAAATCCATTATTATATAATCTGTGTTTGTATATTATACAATAGACCAAGTAGAGACAAGTTTGCAGGGCAGAAAAACATATGAACAAGTGTTCCACAGACGGAGACATATGCCCCCCAAATAGGGCTTGAACTAGTGACCCCAATTTCAATAGGGGCCATCTACTGCCCAATGCCAATGCGCATGTGAAGTATCAAGCAAATCGGTCAATTTGTTGATGAGTTATTGATCGGAAACAATTTTCACACTAATTGTGACAGTGACCATGACCTTTGACCTCGTGACCGTAATTTCGATAGGGGTCATCTTCTATCCAAGGCCAATGCGCATGGGAAGTATCAAGCCGGTCGATTTGTTGACAAGTTATTTATCAGAATCGCTTTTCCAATTTTTTGTGCCAGTGACCATGACTTTTGACCTAGTGACCCAAATTTCAGGTTTTCTACTGCCTCTACACAAAAAATTAGGGCAGAAGTAGGGCAAGATTTTAGCAAAAGTAGGGCAAAATAGGGATTTTTACTGTTAAAAGTAGGGCTAAATAAGAAAATTATTACCATTTTTCAGCTGGAATTACCGTTAAATTGATACATAACCTAATCCATCTGATGCTGTGAGAATGCCTTGTTCTGCCCATCCTTGAAATACAGGCACCTGAAATTTTTATTTCTCAATTAACATCAATTTACACAATGAAATACAATAATGAACATGACATTCAAAACATACACTGTTAATCTTATAAAGCAAAGTACAAAAGCCCTTAGTATTAACCCTTTCCTCCATGAATATGTACCAAAATACACCTACTATGAATATATAAGTATTCTTGCTCTAGTACTAAAACAAAGAATTTTCTCATCACAGGCAATAGTGAAGAATTATATTTTTATTATAATTGTATAAGCAAACAGAGACCAAGGTCTATTCCATTTGCAAAGGTGTCTAAATAAGTATACATGGAGTAAAGGGTTAAGTACAGTAGAATTGCAATAACTTGAGCTGGCGATTTCTCGAAAACTGGTGATAACTCGAGCATTATAGGAAGTCCATAACATTTTCCTTTAATTTCTATATAAATACCCGCAATAACTCAAGCATGCAATTTTCGATAACTACATGATGTGTGCTGGTCCCTGAAAGGCATTTCACACCTAATTAATTGGCAATTATTAGAAGACGCTTTTTCGTCTGGTCGGTTCTAAAAATAATCGAGTTGTGAGAACAACGCAATCAAGCAGACAAAAGACGCTTGATTAGGTGTGAAGTTAGTCGCAGTTTGAGAAACATTGCAAATTGTCATCCTTTGAGATGCGCATGTACGTACCTCGTGTGCTATTTTATATATGCTACATTTACATTGAACATTCTTTGATTATATTTGTGCTATGTGAGTATGTTGATTAAATTAAATTAATAAACGATCATTCTTATTGTTTAGTTTAGTATACTGCAACCTTAAGCAATTTATAAAGCCTTTTTTTCCAAGCACGTCTTACATGTAAATAAAGCGTTTGCGGCTAGAAGTTAAGCATAACCAACCGAAACATTGAAAACAAATAATACCATGGATTACTCGAAACCTGCGATTACTCAAGCATCAAGGTCAGTGTTACCTCGAGTTATCGCAGTTTTACTGTAAAATTAGTTTCAAAGCATACATGTTAGTAAGTGTAAGAGCTAAATAGATACTACATAAGCATAAGTATTGGCATGTACCATTGTGTGTTGTATCCATGATCATAAGCAGTTAGAAAACATAATTGATTGCATGGTTACATTTATGCAAAAAGTATGCAAAAAATAACACAAGCTCAGCATTTATTATTTACATAAAAAGCAATCTACAACACAATGAGGTGAAATAGGATATGCACGCTTCAATACACTGGCCAAACATTTAAGTAATATATTCAGTTAGTTATAGGCCTCCAACATTTACATGAACCATATTATATGCCTGAGATACTGCATCTTTGTGTTTCTGGCCCTGGGCATGGTTCAGTGTTTGTGTTGCACCAGTATTTACACACTGTATAGTTTTCTTACAAAGAAAACAGTAACCAGCAAAGTCAGAGGAAGAGTCCTTTTCACATCAAGTATTTAGTTGATGTCCATTAAAAGTCTGTTTTCCAAAGCCAGGAAGCGTTAAATTTTGTTTTTCCATGTGGCATTATGGCTGGTTAGTATTGACTAGCATGCAGGAAAACTAATGGATCTAATACCTGTAAAGACAGTTAGCTAAATAAACATGCACAAGCAGATAAGCTACAAGATGCTAGTGTACTGATGTCAACAACATCTGTTCGCAAGTTGATATTTTTGCTATTAATAGCAAGATCACCTGTTCGCTAATTAATTCAATAAGAAACATACTGGATTAATCAGAAAACCAACCATGATCTTCTGTAAAAATCACAAAATAATCAGTTCCCTAAATCATCTTCATTCAAGTCACTTGAAATAATATTGACAAGTACACTAAGCACCTGCAACAATGATTAAGAGTGGTAATGAGTAATTTTTATGTTAGTGAAACTGACTAGCTATAGTACTAAAATGGACATTGTATGGATCTAAGTTGTTAGTACAGTCCACTCTCGTTATCTCGACATTGGATATCTCGATACTCTCGATATGTCGAAGTAAGCTAAATGTCCCAACTTTTTTCCTTCTTTATCTATATAAATAAACATCGCATATCTTGATGTTCGTTATGTCGAATAATTCGATATCTCAATATAAAATTTTGTCCCGAGTCCTGATTTTACATGTATTTACTGTGGTTAATCTCGAAGTGCGAATAACTGTCCCAGTGTTGGCAAAAGGTTAGACATTTTTTCTTTGATACTTCACCGTCCCACTTCGCCCGGCTGCTCCTGATACTGTGAGGTAGAAAATTGATCCGTTAATTGCATCAATGATCAAACGTGTGTAATGTCCTCAGCCATTAGCAATTGAGTAAGGCCTGTCACTTTAACTGTCACTTTAACATCAATTAACTGCAATTAATACACAGCCTGCCGAAAGGCCGATAGACTAATAATCGATTGAACTTTGCATTTCAAACTACAAAATGTACATGTACATTTCAGTATTCCGGAAAGTGACTTACGCATGTTCAGATAGAAAACCCGCGTCTTGATTGGACGTTAATTGCATCATAACTTTTATAGCAACATTACCGGATGTTTACTTGACAGTTTAGAAAAATTATAACCGCATGTGTTCATGCAATTCTGTAATACTTAAAACGTCATTTTAAGCATTAAAATAGCAAAATTAATCGTGCCTCGTAAAAACGTGTATATATCAGGTAGAGAGTATTATGCCACACGGTGACGGCTTAAGTTAGACCACTTAGCAGGTATTTAGATGTTAAAAACAAGGTAAATTTTCGTCTTTGAAAACGCCTAATCGGATATCTCGAACTCTCGTTATCTTGATATTTTATCTTGTTCCCGCGGACTTCGAGATAACATGAGCGGACTGAATGTCACTGCTGCAACATAGTATTAACACAAAGCAAATCAAGGCTGGTCAAAGCAGTTGGTAAATGCAGTGTCTTATTGAAAACTACAAATGCCACGGTGTTAATCAAATTTGAATCAATTTATTAATTTTAAAGTAGATGTGTGTCCATTGGACACAGATGCCCCTACAATTTGGCTCTGTCACAAAGATTCATATCGTTTGCTTTATTAGGGGCCATAACTTCATAGATATCTGATACACTTGCATCAAAATACTCAGGTGTACAAGTTCACATGCTGACAACTATTTACAGAAGAAAGATGGCTCTAGCAGTTATACTTTTGAGTTCTGCGCCACACAAACTTTGGGCTATGGACAGCCAGATGGATGGACAGACAAACAATGGCAAATCACCAACTCCCTTTTTTGTGGGGTCATACAAAATTATTTATGATTAATATGACACTTAGGACAAGATGTGTTTGTGAAACACAATGTCCCCCTATATGATGTTTGACCTTGTAGGATGACCTTGACCTTGACCCTTCACCACTCGAAATGTGCAGCTCCTTGAGATACACACGCATTTCAAATATAAAATTGCTAGCTTCAATATTGCAGAAGTGACATTACATGCGCAATTTTGACCCATATATTTGACCTTGAAGGATGACCTTGACCTTTCACCACTTAAAATGTGCAGCTCCATGAGATACACATGCATGCCAAATATCAAGTTTCTATCTTCAATATCGCAAAAGTATTCATTAAATAAGCGATTTGGGCCACATATATTTGACCTCTGACCTTGAAGATTGACCTTGACCTTTCACCACTCAAAATGTGCAGCTCCATGAGATACACATGCATGCCAAATATCAAGTTGCTATTTTCAATATTGCAAAAGTATTCATAAAATGAGCGATTTTGGCCACATATATTTGACCTCTGACCTTGAAGGATGACCTTGACCTTTCACCACTCAAAATGTGCAGTTTCATGAGATACACATGCAAGCCAAATATGAAGTTGCTATCTTCAAAATAGCAAAAGTTATTGCAAAATGTTAAAGTTGGCGCAAACAGACATACAGACAGACCAACGAACAGACAGGGAAAAAACAATATGTCCCCCACTACTATATATACTTTTCATATAGACTTACATGTATTTTGTTAGAAAGGAAAGCAGCATCTGCAATTTCGAATTTAACCCATAAGGTTTAAAACACAGCATGGCATTTGTGGGTTCCCTCAGCTAGTAGCATCATTGTGAAAAAAAGAAACTTGGTAGTGAGTGTAAAGTCTAGATGAATCGTGCATATCTTTCACCTCTATTTCAAGAAGCACATATGTTATGATTAAATAGAACATACATGTATTTTCACAGTGTAAAAAGAAATCATCTTACCTAAAGACCAGTATTTCTGTACTGACTAGCCAAGGAGCCATGGTGCTTTCAAGGATGGACATCAAAAGGTGATCCGCCAAACACATCTGAACTGATTCATAATGAATCAAAATTCTGCAAAATATCTAAAGAAGAATCATGTACCCCGGTAAGCCTTCATTTTACATTTTATTTATTTTACCTGCAAAATGAAAAAGTAGGGATAATAGGGCTATTTTTGAAAAAAGTATGGAAAAAAGGGTTAAGAACAAAAAGTAGGGAAAAGTAGGGACCAGTAGAAAGCCTGCAAATTTCAATAGGGGCCATCTACCGTTCAAGGCCAGTGCACATGTGAAGTATCAAGTCAATCGGTGAATCAGTTGACGAGTTATTGATGGGAAACGATGTTCACACTAAGTGTGATAGTGACCTTGACCTTTAACCCAGTGACCCCAATTTCAATAGGGGTCATCTTCTTTTCAAGGCCAATGCACATGTGAAGTATTAAGCCAATCGGTCAATTTGTTGACGAGTTATTGATCTGCAACGATTTTCACACTTAGTGTGATTGTGACCTTAACCTTTGACCTAGTGACCCCAATTTCAATAGGGGTCATCTACTCTCAAAGGCCAATAGCCAATGGGTCAATGCGTTGACGAGTTATGGATCTGAAACGAACTGGTCTACAGAGATTCAGACTGCTCTACCGACAGACAGACCGACCAACATCCAGCAAAACAATAAACCCCTTCTTCTTGGACGAGGGGCATAAAATTCCCATATTGACAATTATTAAATGCATATATGCGTTCGTTTTAATAAAGCCTTAATTTGTTCTATTAATTATTTACTGTCGTGTTATTATATGATTCCAATATCTCCGTTCAATAATGTGATTTTCAATATCTTTGACCAAACAGGTTGAATATTTCAAAGTTGTTAATGTGCTTCATTATATTGATATTTGATGACAGTCAGATTGCCTTGTAGGTCAAATTAATTGGTTCTAGTTCACTCAACGATTTTGATTGTATGTCCAGTGATATTCATTAAAGCAGTGTTTACAGTGCTCCAGCTAGGATTTTAAAAGAGCAGGGGGGCTATTTTGTCACAAGGGCACTTTCGAGTGCGCAGTCCTTTGTCAAAAGGGCACTTTTGAGCGTGCGGTCTTAGCTGGAATGCTCCCTGTTGCATATTAATTTATATATAATGAATAATTGTAAGAATATATAATTTCCATTATTATTAAACCGTGCTTATAAATGTTTACAATGAGAAATAAATTGATAACAATAAAATACGAGTTTATAAATTATAAAAATGTCTAAAAAATTATAAACAAGGGACAAAATTGTCACAAAACCAGGTTTTCATTGTGAAAAAAAAATCTGATAAAGGGAGAAAACTCAAACTGAACTTTTGAAATGAACAAACAAAATTAACCCCCTTTGTAAGTTTGTTTTAAAAAAAATCTATTTTTAGTCGTGGCGACCTTGACATTGGAGATATTGACGTGATTCTTTCGTGCGACACACCGTCCCATGATGGTGAACAAATGGGCCAAATGATTTTAAAATCTCACAATGAATGACATAGTTATGGCCAGGACAAGCTCATTTATGGCCTTTTTTGACCTTTGAACTCAAAGTGAGACCTTGAACTTGGAGATATCGACGTTATTATTTCGCGCGACACACCGTCCAATGATGGTGAACAAATGTGCCAAATGATTTTAAAATCTGACACTGAACGACATAGTTATTGCCCGGACAAGCTTGTTCCGCCCGCCCGCCAGCCCGCCAGCCAGCCAGCCAGCCCGCCCGCATTCGCCAATCTAATAACCAGTTTTTTCCTTCGGAAAACCTGGTTAATAAAAGGGCAAGCCGTTGCCTTCGAAGGGCAGGGCAGGGCTTAGGGAGGGCAGGGCACTCTTCCATTTAGGCCTAGCTGGAGCACTGGTGTTTATATTTCGATTGAAAATAATTCAAGTGCAATTTTCTAATGATACAACCAAACATCTTGTACATGTAGTACACATATTCCTGGGGCCATTGCAAGCATTCTTTATATTATATACGTCTTCATAAAGAGACAAACAACACAAATACAATAAATTTACATCACTGATTTTCCTGCGCGCTTCTGTTGCTGAGGAATCATGCAATAAGCGGACTGGATCAGCAAGTAGGGTGGTCAGTGTCAGAAAGAAGTACTGCAGATCAGCATCTGTAACCTTGCAGTCCGCAGTGTGGCGTACATCTCGGCCTATTTGACGGACCTAGAGGGAAAAAGGATCCCTGTGACGTTAAGGACCCCTACAGTGAGAATGGATCGCTGTGATGTTAAGGACCAAGAAAAGAAGAATTGAGGTAAACCTTTACACACATGGACTGTCAGCGTCGAAGTGAAGACATGTGATTGTAAAAATGCTTAAATATACATAGACTATTTTAACTAAGACTTGTATATTTGATGCATTTAGAAATAATTGCATGACATACATAGCGTCATAACACATAGAAATATACATATGAACAATTCATGAGTTAACAAACTAACTTTGTTAAACTAGACACATATTCAGTCTTTTAGACTGGTACATTTAAAGATTACCTTCTCAAGCGGGCATCGCTTATCAGGTGGAGGTGGACACAGGCATGCGGCGGAGAGACATGTCTGGAAATGCGTGCAGTTCAACATGATGCTTACCACACCATTGAAGTCAGATTCTTGCACAGAGGATACACTGCTATATCCATCCCTTGGGAGGTAGCATTTTCCGATTTCCCACGGATCCATTGCCCATCTTTCAGCTTTAGTGTTTGCCCAACTAGGCCCATTAAATCTGTGTAACAATGTGATATTTTGTTTCACTTTATCACATGTTTGGCATGACTTTGGTTGTTGTGAAATGTGGAAAGAACAATTATTTCTTTTCCTCTTTTTACACACGTCCTGAGTTGGACACGGTATAAGGTTTTGAATAAAGCATTGTCCACAACTTCTACCAACTATTGTTTGGACGTTTAACAATTCCGTCACAACAAAGTCAGTCAATCCATCCTTTGTCAAATTGAGGGCAATGCACGCTTTGAACCAGTTATTGGTCTGCTTATCGGTGAAGATGTTGGTGTCGGCAGCCATCCTCAGGAGACTAAATGAACCATTCAGTAGAGAGTTAGTTTGTGGACAACCGAGGAGAAGATAGTATTATGGCACGTCGTAAATGTTCTTGTATGTGAGCATCCTCTGATCATGTTATCTTGGTTGCTTTATTTGTCCTATAATTTAATAAGTATATTTTACAAAACTTAGATCATCTGTTCAAAGAATCAAACCAACTGAAACGTAAAGCATATCATTCTTAATTTTCTTAACTAGATAAATAACTAAAGTTTAGTTAATAAACAATAATTTCTAACAATAGATGGTATGGGGCACTCTGAGGAAATTGATGTAGTAATCCAGAATAAACAAGTGGGCACTGATGGCCCTGTATCGCTCCACTGCTGAAAAAAGGCTGAAACAAATATTCTCTGCATGTGCAAATACTAAAATATAGGCCCTATTTAAGCACATGTACACTTTTGTGACCCCTGGGCTTGGTCAAAATTAACCCCAGGGGCATAATTTGAGCAAACTTTGTAGAGGACTACTATATCTCACTACATGTGCATACAAAATATGGTAGCCCTAGGTCATAGAGTTAAGGACAAGAATATTTTTAAAGTTTTCACAAAATAACAAGATATAAGCGTATATAATGTTCAATTTTGTGACCCGCGGGTCAGGGTCAAATTTGACCCAAAGGGCATAATTTGAACAACCTTGGTAGAGGACTATAAGATAATACTGCATACCAAATTTGGTAGCCATAGTCTCAATGATTTTCAATAAGAAGATTTTTAAAGATTTCACAAAATAGGCGCTTTTTATGCGTTAATTCAATTTTGTGACCCCCAGGGCAGGATCAAAGTTGACACCAGAGGCATTATTTGAACAAATTTGGTAGAGATTTATTAGATGTTACTTTATACCAAATTTGGTAGCCCTAAGGCCAATGGTTATGGACAAGAATATTTTTAAAGTTTTCACAAAATAGGCCCCGTATAAGCGTATGTTCAGTTTTGTGACCCCCGGGCAGGGTCAAATTTGATCCCAGGGGCAGTATTTAAACAAACTTGGTAGAGAACTGTTAGATGTCACTACATGCCAAATTTGGTAGCCCTCCTTATGGTTAAGGACAAGAGAATTTTTAAAGTTTTCACAAAATAGGCACTATATAAGCATATAATCGATTTTGTGGCCCCCGGGGCAGAGTCAAATTTGACTCCTGGGGCATAATTTGAAGAAACTAAGTGGAGGACTATACAATGTCACTACATACCAAATTGTGTAGCCCTAGGCCTAATGGTTATGGACAAGATTTTTTTTAAGTTTTCACAAAATAGGCAATATATAAGCATATGTTCAGTTTTGTGACCCCTGGAGAAGGTTCAAATTTGACCCCAGGGATAACATTTGAACAAATTTGGTAGAGGACTATAAGATGTCATTGTCACTACATACCAAATTTGATAGCCCTAGGCTGGATGGTTATGCAGGACAGAAAGATTTTTGAAGTTTTCACAAAATAGGCCTTATATAAGCATATGTTCCATTTTTTGATCCCCTGGGGCAGGGTCAAATTTGACCCCAGGGGCATAATTTGACCAAATTTGACCCTAGGGGCATAATTTGAACAAACTTGGTAGAGAAATATAAGATTTCTTTACATACCCAAATTTGGTAGCCCTAGGCACAATGTTTATGGACAAGAAGATTTTGAATGTTTTCACAAAATAGGCCTTATATAAGCGTATGTTCAATATTGTGACCCTCGGGGCAGGGTCAAATTTGACCCCAGGAGCATAATTTGAACGAACTTGGTAGAGAACTAAAAGATGTCACTACATACCAAATTTGGTAGCCCTACACCCAATGGTTATTGAAAAGAAGTTTTTGAAAGTTTAAAAAAAATAAGACCTTTATAAGCATATATTCAATTTTGCGACCCCGGGGCAGTTTCAAATTTGACCCTAGGGGCATAATTTAAACAAACTAAGAAGAGAACTATTACATGTCACTACATACCAAATTTGGTAGCCCTATGCATTACAGTTATGGACAAGAACATTTTAAAAGTTTTCACAAAATAAGCCTTACTTATATTAGCATATGTTCAATTTTGTGACCCTCGGGGCAGGGTCAAATTTAACCCCAGGGGCATAATTTGAAGACATTTGGTAGAGGACTATTAGATGTCTCTACATACTAAATTTGATAGCCCTAGTTCTAATGGTTATGGACGAGACTCAGAGGTTTTTGAAAGTTTTCACAAAATAGGCCTTAAGTAGGCATATGTTCAATTTTGTGACCCCTGGAGCAGGGTCAAATTTGACCCCAGGGGCATAATTTGAAGAAATTTGGTAGAGGACTATTAGATGTCTCTACATACCAAATTTGATAGACCTAGGCCAAATGGTTATGGACGAGAAGATTTTGAAAGTTTTCACAAAATAGGCCTGATATAAGCATGTGTTCAATTTTGTTACACCCGGGGCAGGGTCAAATTTGACCCCAAGGGCATATTTTGAAGAAATTTGGTAGAGGACTATTAGATGTCTCTACATACCAAAATTGATAGCCCTAGGCCCAATGGTTATGGACGAGAAAATTTTGAAAGTTTTCAAAAATAGGCCTTATATAAGCACATGTTAAATTTTGTGACCCCCGGGGAAGGGTCAAATTTGACCCCAGGGGAATAATTTGAACAAACTTGTAGAGAAATATAAGATGTCTCTACATACCAAATTTGATTGACCTAGGCCCAATGGTTATGGACGAGAAGATTTTTAAAGTTTTCAAAAATAGGCCTTATATAAGCATATGTTCAATTTTGTGACCCCGGGGCAGGGTCAAATTTGACCCCAGAGGCATAATTTGAAAAAAATAGGTAGAAGACTATAAGTTGTCTCTACATACCAAATTTGATAGCCCTAGGCACAATGGTTATGGATGAGAAGATTTTGAAAGTTTTCACAAAATAGGCCTTATATAAGCATATGTTCAATGTTGTGACCCCCGGGGCAGTTTCAAATTTGACCCTAGGGGCATAATTTGAATAAATTTGTAGAGGACTATTAGATGTCTTTACCAAATTTGATAGCCCTAGGCCCAATGGTTATGGATGAGGAGATTTTGAAAGTTTTCACAAAAAAGGCCTTATATAAGCATATGTTCAATTTTGTTACCCACGGGGCAGGGTCAAATTTGACCCCAGGGGACTAATTTGAAGAAATTTGGTAGAGGACTATAAATGTCTCTACATACCAAATTTGATAGCCCTAGGCCAAATGGCTATGGACGAGAAGATTTTGAAAGTTTTCACAAAATAGGCCTTATACAAGAATATGTTCAATTTTGTTACCCCGGGGCAGGGTCAAATTTGATCCCAGGGGCAATATTTTAAGAAATTTGGTAGAGGGCTATTAGATGTCTCTACATACCAAATTTGATAGACCTAGACCCAATTGTTATGGACGAGAAGAGTTTGAAGTTTTCACAAAATAGGCCTTATATAACCAGATGTTCAATTTTGTGACCCCCTGGGCAGGGTCAAATTTGACCCCAGGGGCATAATTTGAAGAAATTTGGTAGAGGACTATAAGATGTCTCTACATACCAAAGTTCATAGCGCTAGGTCCAATGGTTATGGAAAAGAAGATTTTGAAAGTTTTCACAAAATAGGCCTTATAATAGCATATGTTCAATTTTGTGACCCCTGGGGCAGGGTCAAATTCCACCCCAGGAGCATTATTTGAAGAAATTTGGTAGAGTATTATTAGATGTCTCTACATACAAAATTTGATAGCCCTAGGCCCAATGGTTACGGACGAGAAGATTTTGAAAGTTTTCACAAAATAAGCCTTTAATAAGCATATGTTCAATTTTGTGACCCACAGGGCAGGGTCAAATTTGACCCCAGAGGCATAATTTGAAGAAATTTGGTTAAGGACTATTAGACGTCTCTACAAACCAAATTTGATAGCCCTAGGCCCAATGATTATGGACGAGAAGATTTTTAAAGTTTTCACAAAATAGGCCTTATATAAGCAAATTTTTATTTTTGTGACCCCCGGGGTAGGGTCAAATTTGATCCCAGGGTCATAATTTGAACAAATTTGAAAAAGGTTCACCCCAGGAACATTCCTGTGAAATTTCATCAGAATTGGACCAGTAGTTTAGGAGAAGAAGATGTTTTGTGGAAAAGTTAATGCACGCACGCACGACGGACACAGGACCATGACATAAGCCCCACTGGCCTCTGGCCAGTGGAGCTAATAAACACGTGGACCAGAAGACTGGCAGGCTTCCAGTGGAGTCCAGGGTGACGTCTTGGCCAGGTGCTAGACCGGTTGCCCCCAAAACTTCTGGATAAAAGCACTTTAAAGGGACAAGAAATGCACTATAATTGTTTCAAATCCGAAAAATATTTTGTTTGCGTCTATCCATTATCCTCTTTTCATATGCTCATTGTTAGAAACAACAACCACAAAAACTAAATACATATCGTCAACCAATCAAAAACCTATGGCCATTATTGTTCACCGTGGCTGAAAACGGGCATATCAGTCCATAGATTAAGAGTGACCCTAGTCTGATTTTAGTAATGAGTAACACGAGCTGATTGTTATTTACTGTTTTCCTAAAGGATCGGATTTAATGTCCGTAAGTTATGCCCAGAAAGTCTTAAAATAGAATTGATTTTAAAATTGCCTCGAAACCAGACGCCAAGGACCAACAAAGGAGTTTATTTTTAGTTATCTGTTAAACAGCTGTTTAACTGGCCCCAATAGTACCCGCAGCTATCTACATGACTAAGCGTTATGTGTTTTAGAGAAGCAAATTTCAAAGATTCTCTAGACTTAAAATAAAAAATCACTTAGCACCCCAACCCCAATTATCTCATCAATTCTGAATGAATTGGGAAATCAAACTCGGTTGCTTAAACAAATCTTGTTTACCAATATTCATAAAAAGAGAGATAATGCCTTACACTTTTGAACACATATCATTTAAATGAATTATATACGTAAAAATTCAAAATATTCACCTTGGAAATAACAATTATGTTCTCGTCGGCAGGTTATTATTTGTTGTTGTTGCGCATGCGGGGACACTTTACAGTTTCTCAGGCCCCCGTATCAGGCTCATGGGTCTCGGTTTGAGATGGCTTGTGTACACCAATAGTGTTAACACCTAAAACCAAACCAAGCACTGTTTCATTTCAATTTAAAGTTTCATTTATATTGCACTAAAATATGACTCGAATGTGTTAACAGTGTTTCACTATGATTTTAATAGCCATATAAGGAAAAATTCCCCGCCCCATGGCTGCCATGTTTTTTTTTACGAACCATAACCGTTTTCAAACTCAGCTGAGCTATCATTAGAACACATGTTCTGACCAAGTTTCATAACGATGCGAAATTAAATGTGATTTTTAGAGTGTCAAAAAGGATTAACTAAAGCCATATGAAAAATGCCCTGCCCCAAGGCAGTCATGTTATCCAACGGAATGGATAGATGTTTTACAAACAACCGAAACAATTTGCAAACTCATCCAAGATATTGTTGGGACACATGGTCTGGCCAAGTTTCATAAAGATTGGACTATCTAGAGTTCTGGAGACAGAGACACATGCCCCCTAAACAGGGCTTGTAACTAGTGACCCAAATTTCGATACGGGTCATTTACTGTCCAAGGCATATGCACATGTGAAGTATCATGCCAAATCGGTCAATGTGTTGACAAGTTATTGATCGGAAACGATTGTCACACTAATTGTAACAGTGATCTTGATCTTTGACCTAGTGACTCCAATGATAGTGACCCATCATTTGAACTACCGTTTTGACTAAGTTTCATGAAGATTGGCCACAAAACATCGAGAGTATTAACAAGGATTTACTATAGCATTATTAGGAAAACTGTCACACCTCCTGACAGTCATGTTTTTCAACCACCTGGAACTGTAATCGAACTTTTCCAAGATATCATTGGGACACATGTTCTGACCATGTTTCATAAAGATAACACAATAAATGTGGCCTCTAGAGTGTTAAAGAAGTTTTGTTAATGACGCAAACGAGACAAAAGGCGATCGCAAAAGCTCACCATGAGCACGTTGTGCTCAGTTGAGCTAATAACTAAACGCCCCGCCAATTTGCGGCCATGTTTTTCACCCACCCAGAACTATTTTGGTACTCATCCAACACATTTTGACGATGCACAACAGACAAATGGTCATTTAATCATGTTTTTTTTATATTGTGACAGTAATGCTTTTATAATTATGTTTTGTTAAATAATTATTATCGTTTTTTTTATCATTTCTGATTTTGCAGAAGCATGGGCTAAGCATTGTACATGTATAGGAAGTGTCAAGCATCTGGGTCCTAGGACAGTGTATGAGAGTCAGGGCGGGGTGAACAATTGCTGCTGTGTAAAACTTTTGCGTCCCCACTACTCCCACCAGCCAACATCCAAGCTGAAATAAACAATCCGGAAAAGTGACAAGCAAGCAACAAGACTCATATTTAACGTATAATCAACTTCATTTGGATAATTTAATAAAGAAATAGATCAGTTTAGGAAACAAAGAGAACAAAAGGAGAATAGTTTAATTTTAATATAAAATAAATTCATAAATTATAGTCAAGCTTTAAGTTCTTTTATATTAACCTTAAATTAATACTTGATTGAGGAGCATAAATAAAATTGCAGTTTAAGGCAAAATATATGAACTTGTAAATAAACAAGAGATGTGTTTGTCAGAAACACAATGCCCCCTATTGCGCCGCTTTAAAGCCATATATTTGACATTTGACCTTGAAGGATGACCTTGACCTTTCACCACTCAAAATGTACAGCTCTATGAGATACAAATGTATGCCAAATATCAAGTTGCTATCTTCAATATTGCAAAAGTTCTGGGCAGTGTTAAAGTTTTCGGACATTTCAAATGCTATATTCCACCCTACCAGAGGCATTAAACTTGTCTATATAAGGGCCTGAAATCTGTCACATTTCTATACTGAATTTCTTCTGAATGGTAGCAGTTGAAATCGACTAATATATTTTCTCTATTAGCTTATTACATAACTTCCCACTTGATATTCAAACATGAAATGTTTATTTAGAAAATGTTAAATTACGGGCAAAGGCCGATATGTACTTTTCAACAAAAAAATCTGCATCGGCCTGAAATGTTACAAAGATTCAATAGTGAATATCTCCGAGACTTTTCACCTTAAAATAAAGAAGTTGTACATTTTTATATTACCTTTAAAATGATATGTAAAATGAGAATAATAAAAAGAAAAAACAATACTGTTTAAGCGAAAGGCAGATATGTCCTTTTCAATAAGAAAATCTGCATTGTTCTGACATGTTACAAAGAATCGCATATGAATACATGCATCTCTCAGACTATGCACGTTAAAATCATTAAGTTGTCTTTGCCTTGTAAATTTGTATATTACCTTTAAACTGATACATACATCAGAAGTATTTATATACAAGCAATAAAGTTTTATGCAAAGTCTGAAATGTACATTTCAATAAATAAATCCAGGGCCCTCGTTTGGCCGTTTATGGGGGCCTAAATTCGACCTCATTCCCCCTAAAAATAGTATACTTTTCCCCCTATTTCAGCTAAAAAAATCCCCCCATTGTTTTTGCTTTTTTACTTATATCCCTATTTCGCCAGCTGGTATCGTGCTATTAACCTTTGGTTAAATTTACATTTATGTAAATTACATTGAAACATAGTAAATAAGTGTTGAATGGTTGGTGAAAAGATTACCACCTTGAAAATAGGTTTTTGTTAAGCCGAGATTTCTGATTGGATATTCCAAATTCAAGATTTGTATACAATAAATAGCCTGAAAACTGTCATTGCAGGGTAGTTCTGGCTAACATAACTTTAAATGTCGCTTATAATGGTTTTTGACTGGCCCGACTATAAAGTATGGACCAACCCCATTAGGTAAGTCAACCAGAAATTCCCGACAAGTTGACAGTTAACAAAGACCGGTTTAAAACAGCTTTTAAATGCAGTTATTTGCCCAAATTAACCACTTGATCGGAAAGATTGATACTTTTCACATTTAACTGATATATTCTTTCACAGAATACTTTCTTAAACATTTGAAATTAATCTTTACTAGTCTAACATATCAAGAAAACCAGCGATGCGACAGACATTTTTTAAATGAGAATCTCCCGCGATTTCACGGTCATATGACATTACTACTATTTTTAGTAACATACCATGTGCTCAAGTGTTTTCAAATTCAGAATGACATTTCCCGGTATTTTCAATTATTCTTGCTTGTTTTGTAAACAAATTGTGGTGTAAATACAAACGCAAAGTAAAAATGATTTTAAATTACCTGATTCACTTTGAAATCAGTCTTTTAATAAACCAGACATTTGTTGTTAATAAAAAATAATAATATATAGTTCAGAAAACAAAAGTAATGTTTACAATTTCAGCAAAAAATGTCAAGGTCGATCTGTAAGTATCCAAATGAAAACTCGTCTACTGAGAAAGCGACAATGGTGTCAAAATTGTATATTACAGGCTGATGAGAGTTATTGTCATCTATTGTAAGATGCATTGAAACATTTGAACCTTAAAATATGCCCCCATGCAGTAATTAATATTCATTCACCAATATATGTAGAAATGTATCCAAGAAAATGAACTGTCTTTGATTTATAGCGTGACATAAATATGTTACGAATTCATATTCTGAATTGATTGCATTTATGTTACCATATATGATATAACATTTAATTTTGATTGGGCAAGTCGTTATATATGTGGGGCGAGTCGTTATATAAGTGGGGCGAATCGTTATAAAACATGAGGTGAGTCTTTATGGGGCGAGTCGTTAAGGGGGTGAGTAATAACATTACCTTTCAATACTATATAAACTGTTCGCTAAAGTTTCTTGATCTATTTGCAGGGGAAATTAATTTCTTGTGAAACAATGTCAACAGACCATGTATGTAGTATGAAACAAAACTTATAAATAAACCATTATGTGTTACATAGGAACACTATATGAACCATTCATAAAGAGAGGAAATATTTGATGAATTACACATGTTTTTGTTGCATTTTTGAGCAGCAAAACGATGGTGACTGTGTCCTACTGTACAAACTTTTTTTCCAGAATAACTGCCTCAAGTGAGATATTTATTACGTTATTTCCTACAATCTCTGCAACCACGGCTCTAAAAGAACCAACGACTCAACAAGAACCTACCATATCTAAAATTATCTTCCACAATCCCCAAGAAGGAAGTTGTTGATAAGATGAAACAATGAGATTGTTTACTCCTTAAGAAAGATTTCATTTGAAGTGATTCAATTGTATGTATCACTGAAGTATAAACTATTTGTGTTTTGCTAATTTTTCAAAGTTAATATATAAATCTAATATAACGAATTATTATTTTACATTACCCCACCCACTACTTTTCATTTCACTTAGTAAAATGTCATCGACTATAAACTCGACTCAGATCCATAGGGACCGTTAAGTAAAAATATTATGTTATACTACATATATATACAAGGGATACAACTGTGAAAATTCCTGCACACAACCATGGTGTAAACAATAGCGAAAATTTTGCTTCCAAATGCAATAAATACACCAATTAAACTGTATTACAACAGCCAAGACATTTATCTTTCAGAAAATAATACACTTGGCAATAAAGTTCAAGCTTTTCATTGAACTAAGAGAGAAAGTTTCATTCAAAATGCTCAAAAATCCTTACTTGGACACAGGTGTGCACAGCTGAAAACTGAGAATTCTAGAAGTAATTTTCGTATTCCTTTGTTATAAAGCTCTTTTGCTGGTACATATTCCTTGGATAGTTTTTTTTCATAGTGAAATAGAACATAGTTACTATTTAGTGAGCATATTTTGCTAGAAATTCATATCAATCTGCTTCAATTTCACAATGACAATGTTTTACTTTCATTTTGGATATTTCACATGTATTTCTAACATGCGATTTGATTGGTTGAAATTCCACTGCAGTAATAAATCCAGCCATTCACGTTCCACGTAACATTACCTGACAAATTGCATACAAATCTTTGAAGATGGTAGAAATGTAAACAAATTTAATATTTACGGTGTTTTACATATATGCAGTTACATGCAATTATGGAAGGTGTCTACTTTGATTAATAAAGTGTCTATGGATAATAAAACAAGGTAAAATTTGCTCAACTTCTCTGTAATTATTAAATTATGAAACAAAATGTGACAAAATGGGTGTGCACACCTGTGTCGCATTTCGAAAATTTTACCGTTTTTCATGAAACTTTCGTTTCAAACACAACTATGAACACTTTTACTGCTATACACGTAGTTATTATCTGATAGATAAATGTCTGAGCTGTTGTTATACAGTTTTTTTTATGTAAGTATTGCTTTTGGAAGCGATTTTTTTGCTATTGTTCAGACCATGATGTTGTGCAGGAAATTTGACAGTTGTATCCCTTGTATATATGTATATAGTATAATAGAGTATTTTTTACCTAACGATCCCTGTGCTCAGATCAAACAAAAACATCTTAAGAAACAAATGCTTCATTTAGAAAGGATTCTACCGTAACCAAACATGTCAAAGTGCGTGTGTTTTGTGTAAAAATGCTAAATAAAACACTTGATAACAAACCCTTGAAAGCGAAAGTTGGAAATTGAAAATGATAGGTTACATTCCACAATTTCGTTAGAGTATGGAGGTTTCATCCTAATACAGTTTTGTACACTGATATTCGTGTTCAAAGGGCGTACTTAGTGATTTCGTCTCAGTTATAATACATAGAATTTGTCGTAGAGGTGTGAATGATAGGTGAAAACTATTAAGCAACGTCAGCATCTGTAAGTGTAAAAGCTTAACACCCAATTAATGTATTTGAAGATTATTTATTCATAATAAGTATACAGTACATGCGTATTTTAATGCATTTCAAGCGATGTTGTATTGAGTTTTTTTTTGTACATTTTATGTTAACTTATTCATGATCCATGTGTTTTTTAAATGCATTTGAAGCGATTTATAACGATTTATCTTACATTTTATATATAATACATTTACAATATTGATAAAAAAACTGACCCACGGACGTAGAATTGTTATATATGCAAACAAATCACTTACAATACATGCAAAAGTGCACAATATTAAAATTTAACGCACAAATATAACGGTTTAAAACAGCATACTATTCACACATATATCTCTTACATTATTGTGATTGTATTTAGGATTTGTCAGAAGACTTTATGGTCGTCATCGAGGATAGGGTCGTGCGTATTCTGGTCCAAGTGGCTATATGTCCGCAGTAATTGTGATTGTTATCTCGTCGTCCTAATACTTTTCGATATTTCAATAATATTGACCATTGGAACACTTCTTCGCAATAAACCACGATTAACATATTTGAACACATGTATATTTATTTGATAGTAACATTAGATTGTAGAGTAAGATTTGTTAGACCGTTGCAAGCTTGTGAATTCAATTTACACTTAATGTATTCATTGTTTTCGTTTTTTTTTGTTTACTTTAAAAGTACAGAATGAGGGTGTTCATAACGAGTTCAAAAACTATTGTTTGTACAATATTGTATTCTGGAAATTAAGGGTGCAAGTTATTATATCAAACAATGAAACGGTCCCAAGTAAAATATGTCTCAAATATTAAATCGCTATTTAAAATTCATGTGCTTAAAAGCCTATTGATAACAATTGCCCATTATTTACTTTGCCAACGTATTAATTCAACTATTTATCATGGTGGTGTCATTTAGTGTTTATGATTATGTAAGAATAATAACATTTAAACAGTGAAAGACCCACTTATCATCTGAAAAAATGATGTTGGTGGTGGAGGTGTTTTATAATCCTCATGACTTGTAAGATTCCTCGTGAATACCTAAAATAATGATGTCCTGTGGCTGTTGTGTCTGAACTTTATCATGGCAAGCTGATACTAATTGCAAGTGCAACTGCAAGACCTACTGATTGACTGAACTAATGATTTTGGTGGTGGTGATGGTAGTGTCGTATAATTGGCATGGCCAGCTGATAATTATTTCCCACGAGAAAGTGGTGTTTTCTAATACTTTGAATGATCAGCTGATACTATTTGCCCATGAACAATGCAAGATCAAGTATTTGTCTGAAATAAAAATGTTTGTGGTTACTGTGTTTGATAATTTGCATGACCAGCGGATACTAAATGCCCGTGAAAAGTTTGAAGAGCAAGAACAATTATTTATCTTATATAATGATGGTGGTGGCGATGATGTATTTTATTTGGCAAGGCCAGTTGATACTTATTGCCGATAAGAAGTACAAGACCAATTATTTGTCTTAAATAATAGTGTTTGTGGTGGTAGTGTCTTATAGGTGGCATGACCAATGGATACAAGGTGACCGGGAGTAGTGAAAGTAGAAGTATATATCTGAAATAATGATGTTGGTGATTTTTGTGTCTTACATTTGGCATGACTACCTGATAATTATTGCCCGTGAGAAGTGCAAGACCAATTTCATGTCCGAAATAATGATGTTGGTAGTGGCTCTCTCTTATATATGACGTGACCAGCTGATACTTATTGCCCACGAGAAGTGTAATACTAATTATGTGTTTAAAATAATGATGGTGATGATTGTCTCTTGTATTTGGCATGTCCAGTTGGTACGTATTGTCAATGAGAAGTGCAATACTAATTATGTGTTTGAAATAATGTTGGTGGTGATTGTCTCTTGTATTGGCATGTTCAGCTGATACGTATTGTCAATGAGAAGTCCAGTCTTCCCAGAACGAGGCTCATATGACATTAAGACATTTATTTGTTCTTGTTCTCTAAACATTAAACGTAATGCTTAAACGAAAGCCTGTGTATTGTGACAATTTTACTGTCAGTGCTTGTTAACTTTTTCAAAGGGGTAAGCATGGAATATTTGAAGATTTTTGTTTTCGATTTTATTTTTGTTATGTTATATATACGTACATGTGTAAACAATACTTATACACACATAATATACACGGTACTCATGAATTGTATGCATACTGATGGATGTTAATAAGCAATGTTGATGGATAACATATTAAATTGTCAATAGCAATATAATATGCTCGTTAAAAATCTTCATGAAATGCCTGGAGAATTGCAAAATATTCAATTTAACGAACTATGTGTTACGGTATCTAGTCACTTCGGCATTTGGCTACTTTGGCATCGTAAAAAAGTGCTACTTCGGGACTTGGGTTTGACCAGTTCGGCATTCACAGTTAGTCACTTCGGCACTGGTATATTATAACATATTTAATTGATGTTCAATCAGTTTGCAAAGTATTTACACAAATCGCGTTGCCAATTAAAGTAGGTGTGATGTATTTTTCCTCAGTTGTCCAGATCAAAGCTTATAATAGCAGTTCATTAAAAGGCCAGTTAATTGATACATACAAGAGTTTGGTATAAATAGATATCAGCACTTCGAAAAATTGCGTGTGTTTTGTGTATAAGATAGATTTTATATGTGATGGAATTCTTTGTATTAGCGTACTTTTTATGTATATATTTTAGTTTGGGTTTATTTTTTTGTTATTCCATAAAATTGTTTTACAATTACTTTTTCTTTCTAACTTATTTGTGACTAGATGTGATTTTAGATATAAATATATTATTATGGTTTTTGCTATATCGAGTATTTATGACTCACTAGTGTTTGCATTCAAAAAGTAAAGACCCATTATATTGTTCTAGTATTTTATGACAAAACAATGTTTAGTGTGTTATGCTGCATGTCTGCCTTTAATAATATTGTAATGGGCCCCCTTAGGATTAGGGTGTGAATAATAGTTGTATTATAAACAAAATTCGTTAATTACGGTCAACACGTCACTCTATCAACTGCTCGCGGCATAGTAATCTCGCTAAGTACCATATTTGGTGTAGTATTTTTTTATCAATTGATCCTTAAATATAAACTGATATAAATATAAATTATGTGTTTCTGCTATAACGATCGACGTAATTTTGCCGACATGTTTTGAATTTTAATTTCAAGACGATTTCACTTCTTTGTGTATCTGTTTTTACTATCAAAAACAATTGCCTAAAATGCTAGTTATTCGTAAATGAGGCTTCTGCTATATTTCCAAGATGTAAATAATATTCCTCTATACGTTATTTGTGTTATTGTTTATGCATCATATGCATTATGCATCGAAAATGCTTCATTGATTTGATAAAAATTGGGAACTGTTTATTTGTATGCAAAATCATTAAAATTCTTAAAAGTGTGTTTTGCTTTATTGTCTGTCCTTTTGAAATATATCTGTTGGTAAGAATATTGCAATGTTCATGCCCATTGTTATCTGTGTTTGCCATGTATGTTTTTAAGTATAAGCTTTGAGCGAGTGCATCGTATTGGCGCAAGGCAATGCGGAAACCAATCACATCCTCGTTCAATTGTCGCCAAATTCTCACTATTTAAGGACAGAGAAACCGTGCGAAAATGTAGCCGGAACCTTAGGGGAACCAAATACTATGTGAGTGACCAGTTTCCAGAGGACGTTGCCGACCGACGCAGAAGCTTGATGCCTGCCTTCCGGAAAGCACGCGCTAATGGCAAGAGGGCTTGGCTCAGCTATGATAAACTGTACATGGACGGTGTTCCGGTGCAGCCTGACAGCGCAACAACCAACAACAGCAACAGCGGTAGCAGCAAGTAGGAACTTCCGGAGGCTGAATTAAAATTTCTCTCTTGGAACGTTCAAGAACTTACAAATATTAAACTTAGTGAATATGACTTTGTAAACTATATTCGTAAATTTGATATTATTTTATTGTTTGAAACATGGGCAAATAACTCTTCTTGTTATGATATTGTTGGCTATAAATGTTACCTTTTTAAAAGTAAATTTCATAACAAAAAATCTAAACGATGTAGTGGCGGAATAGCAATTAATGTTAAGAAATCCATGGGAATTTCTATTGTTAAAAGATATCATGATGGCATTGTGTGGCTTAAATTAGATAAGGTATTTTTTATCTTACCAAATGATATTAATCAACTTCAAAAAAATAGCAAAGTTTGTTTAAGCGGGCGATTGGAACGCTCGAGTAGGAAATAAGCGAGCTTTTATTGTTTGTGACCGCACAGTTAATCCCTTAAATGACCAGTCTAACGCAAGTGACTCTCAACTTCCACGGAATTCAATGGATTCGCAATCTGATTGTTTTGACAAGAAGCTTCTTGACATGTGCATATCGCTCTCATTGGGGACAGCAAACGGTAGATAAAAGAATGATAGTTTAGGAGCTTTTACGTTCGTGAATTAACGTGGTTCTAGTGTCATTGACTACTTGTTACTACGTGAAGAAAACTTAAATCTTATAACATGTTTTAATGTTGACTCTTACTCAGTATGGTCAGATCATTGTCCACTACTATTTAAAGTAATAATTTAATTTAATGCTCGTGTTTATTAATGTTTTGCTTATCTATTCATACGTCAACAATATAAAAACAAAAGATTAAAAGAAATCGTAAGTCTTAGACACTCGAAGCCTAGAGATTGTTGGAAGCTTTTTAGCAAAAATAAAAACAGCATTAGTGATTCATTGTCCGTTGATGATTTTTATAAGTATTTTTCCTCTCTTCAGAACGATTTAAAAGGCGTAAATAATACACAAGCGTAACAATGTTTCAATTTGTATAATTTTAATACTGACAACGGCAGATTTGAAGAGCTAGATTGTCCAATTACTATAGAAGAAGTAGAGAAGGCAGTTCATCGACTCAAACGCAATAAATCGTGTGGCGTTGACTATTTGATAAACGAATATTTCATCGAAAATTTTGATATACTGTCATAACATCTGTTAAGAATCTTTAATTCTATATTGAATTCAGGTCATTTCCCTACAGAGTGGTCCAAAGGTTTCATTGTGCATGTTTTAAGAAGAATGTCCCGGACGACGTGCGTAATTATAGGGGCATAACTCTGGTGAGCTGTCTGTCTTACGAGCATTCTTAATAGTCGAATTAATAATTGGATTTAAATCCCAAAAGAATTGTAAGTTCAAATATGAGATATTTAGGTACAGTCCAACCTGCCCTAGCGACCGCCTGTTAATAGCGACCAACAGTCAATAACGACCACACCGATTTCCTCCCGAACGATTTCACTATATATTGCACCTGCGAATAAAGCCCACCTGTGAACAAAGACCAACGACCACCCTTTTACATTCCCAAATCTCCATTTTGATAGCTTACAACGACCACTGCAATCATAAAAATCAGCAATTTCGCACCTTTCAAAAAACAAAATGACAGCAAGGACGCTGCGTAGTCACGTGATACAGATCTTACTAGTGGACTCGTCGGTCGCTATGGAGATTTTTGCAAGTGACAGTTTATTGCACTCGATAGCAGTTGTTTGTTTATTTAACATGCATTTCTAATTGATAGTCGTCTGCTTCTTTTATGCATTTGACAGTTTGTCAAAAGTGTAAAAATTTGCCTTTGTATTTAAGTGACTCGCGATAAATGTACTAATTGCCGAAAATATCAAAGACAAAATTGGGGCTTTCATAAACTCATTAAGGAAATTAACGGTTTCAAATCATTTACGATGCCTATTAAAGACAAACATTTTGATAGTCATTCTCTTCTTAAATTTCTCCGTAATAAGACGTTCATAGATTATAGAAAAGTTAATTGTCAGTTCAAGTTAACCATCATGGCTTCCAAGCGTGAGTTCTTGACGTTGCAAGAACGCGTTAAGGTCATTAGTTTGTTAGATAAAGGACACAGTTGTAGACGAGTGGCTAGTGATCTTGGTGTAGGAAAAACTCAAATTCAGAGCATTTTAAAGCGCAAACATGAGATTATGGACGAATTCGAAGAGAACGTAAACTGTGAAAGTAAACGCCTTAAGCGTGAGTCGGAATTCGCGTCAGTGAATGACTTAGTGCATAAGTGGTTTGTTGACGATGTTTTCAGTCTTATATAAATATCAGATGTCATTTATTGTCCATTATTGTCAACTTTACTGGTTGTGTAGTAGTGATTCATGTATTTCATGTATAAATGTTTGCTATGTTATGTGTATTTTGTACTTTGTAGAATTACATGTGCATGTGCGTATACATGTATGTCAATAGTTATTTATACAGTGTATGATAAATTAAATAAATAATAAAAACATAAGGGAATAGAAACACAACTTGTAATAAATATACAAATGTAAAACAAAACTGTGTTTTCAATCCTTTATTTCATTATACATGCATAAGTATTCAAACATTTAAACAATAGAGCACATACATAGATAAGGTACCTGTTAAAAAACTACTAGCATATTTTGCAAAGTTTTGATCGACCCTGCGAGTAAAGACCACCTGTGAACAAAGACCACAACGATCAAATCCCTTGAGTGGTCTTTATTGACAGGTTGGACTGTATATAAATCCCATTGAAGGGAGTGCAGTGTCCAAGAACGAAAACGATTGCACCACAACCATTAACTATTGACCTGCGGATAAATGACAAGCAATACAAAATACACAATTGCGGTGATGTAAATTAACTTAAATGAATGCTTATTTATTTTATGCCTTCCGGTGATTTATACAGAAATATCAGTGAAATAAACTGTTATTTCAATGTTTTAAACAGTGAAAAAAAACGGTGAAAATATCGATATGTTTCGCTGTTTTTCTGGGAAATTCGATATTCCACCGAATCCAACAAATATCCTCTATATATCCATCATCTTCAAAAGCATCGTCAAACCAGTACTTTCAGTACTTTGATTTTCACCGCGGCGTTAGCTTTACTCGGCATCGTAACTTGATGATTTTTTGTCTTTTTTATACTTAAAGTAACATTACTACTCAAAATCAACGACAATTTCGTACAATGTTTCTTAAAATAAACTTAACCAATTAAAAATCAGTGTTTATTATGGCAATTTTCGAAATTTCAACGCCAGATGTGATCTGGTCAAAGAGATACGAATGCTCGTTGTTTTTCCATTTTAATTTTCCGCACTAATTTTAACACTAACATGGTGTTCGTGTGTCGTAGGAATAGATATATTCGCAGGATATTCAAGTGGAATTATTTGTGGTCACAAATAACTAAAAGCGAGCATTTTGTATCTACACAAATCTATGTAATCATACCACATCTAGCGTTAATTTGTGGCTATGGCTAAATGAAACACTGTTTGTTTAGGTGTTAACTTTATTTTACGAAATACTTTACGAAATTTTCGTTGATTTTGAGCGTTATAGAGACTTTAATGACGATCAAGCGTGATATTTTGTGTTGTCAGAGCGCAAACATTGGAATACAAAACAAGTGCGGTCACCTTCATTTCCAAAAATAGCGTAAATATTTGGTAAGTAGGTCGGTCAACCTCTTAAAATAAACAGATTTTCTTTTATTTATAAGGTGTTCGATTACATACAGTCTTTCAATTCACCATGCAACATAACTTGAATCTTTATACTTAAAACACATTAAATCTGATATGATCGAATGTTGCAGAAAAGACCAAACACTCATGAAATACCAACACAACTTTAGGGTCGGCAACAATGCATTACCTTTTAAACGTTGTTTGTGTTCATTCATCGTTATACACTATAAAAAATGTTTTGACCATATTTCTAGAGTGTTAACACGCTTTGTGTATTTGACCTCGTCAAATGAGCATATAAAAATGGTTCTTAATTGATAAAACATCTACTTGACATTTGTTAGCTGTTTTTATCATACTACAATAAAAGCTCTCATAGAATCGACAGCATGCTAGCAATATACCAACTTACAGCAAGTTAAGTTTAAATGCATTTTCGTAACAAAGAAACAACAAATATTTGTTTGAATGTTGTTCAATATTTCAGTTTCTGTTAATTTCTTGATCTTTTACAAAAGAAAATTAACACAAACTTGTGTAACAAACACTACCATGGAATATTGCTACATTCTTGTAGACGACCGCATTGATGGAGATCAATTTAATTTAATCACTTCATATTTTTATCATGATAAAAATATGGATACAGTGAGATTCTATTTCAATAATATTTAATTAAACTTACAGATGAGGCTTTCATTCACTTCATATCATTACATGAACAATCAAATTTTGTAAATCACATGACGTGCATAGAAAGGTTAAATGTTAGGACGTCCACAGGACGTTTGGGTTATCGTCCTCATTTATCTTAAATGAGGTCAGATTGATTACATTTTATAATCATCTCAAACTAAGATAGTTACAATAGAGGAATTAATTTATCAGCTAAGTTTCATACATCATCATCAATCATCCTCATCATCATCATCATCATCATCATCATCATCATCATCATCATCATCATCATCATCATCATCATCATCAATATCATCATCATCACCAACAGCACCACCACCAGCACCACCATCATCATCATCATCATCATCATCATCATTATTATCATCATCATCATCATCATCATCATCATCGTCGTCGTCGTCGTCATCATCATCATCATCATCATCAGCATCATCATCATCACCAACACAACCACCAACACCACCATCATCATCATCACCACCACCACAATCATCATTATCATTATCATCATCACTACCACCATCACCATCATCATCATCATCATCATCATCGTAAGCAACAATTATCATCAACAAAAGCAACGTCAATATCACACTAGATTATTTTTTTTGCAATGGTTGTACTCATCCTCATAAAAATGCAACTTCAACCCGTGTTGTTAGTTTGCAATTAAGCCAACATTACACGCTAAACTAATACGAGCTGTATATCCGAAATATTGTTTAATAGACCAGAACCATTTTAGAACTCAATGGAAATATCAATAACATATGACTGGAACCATGTTTGATCTCGGGTCCAATATCATTAACACAATGAGACAGTATTTATCTCGGAAGATATCGTAAGGCAACCGTTCTGATCAAGTTTCATGAACATTGGACTAAAAAGTGATTTGTAGAGTGTTTACATTATTTCACTTTAGCCATTTCAGGAAAACTACCCGCCTTCCTGGTGGCCTTGTTTTTTAACCAACCGGACACATTTTCAAACTCGGTCAATATATAATAATACCAGATCTTGTGACCAAGTGTTTATGAAGATTGGCATAAGTTTGAATTGTAAATTGTTAACACGTTTCTACTGTAGCCATATACAGAAAAGTGCAACATCCGTGTTGGCAATATTTGCAACGTTCCGAAACCATTTTCAAGTTTAGCCTAGATATCATTATATCAAATGATCTGACCAAGTTTTATAAAAAAAAATAACTATAAATGTGACTTAAATAATGTAAGCACCGTTTTACTATAGCCAAATACGGAAAACTACCCCGCCCCCTGACGGCAATATTTTTAATCTAACCGAAACGAAAACGATGTTCAATTTCAGATGAGATATCATTATAACAAATGCCTTGACAAAGGTTCACCAATGTTTTACTATAACAATATAAGGAAAACTGCCACACACACTGGCGGCTTTGTTGTTTTTTTAAATCCACATACCGCCATACTTTGCACCTTCATATTGAATATTCACCACTGAAAGTGACATAGTTTGTGTGATATATATTAAAACGGACTATGATTTTCATGATAGTAGTATTATAATGTAACTCGCTGCGATTAAACAACAGCATATCGTGCAACAAATGGCACATTTATAGATAAGCGTTACTTTTGTTGTACATATGAAGAATGCTGTATTTGATGAATTTATTGGATATAGAATAAACATATATGTTGGTTGTACAATAAATTTTAATATGGCTAAAACAATTGTTAAGGTGATAGACAGAAGGATGAGGTTGTATGGATACGACCATTTAAGTAACACTTCTGTCTTTTTAGTGAAATTAAAAAAGATCAATTTAATAAGGGAATGGCAACCTTAAAGTCGAGCTAATGGTAGTGGTTATGACTCCTATTACAACATTATATATATATATATGACTATTCATTGAATGATAATAGGAAGAGTGATGAAGATATTTTTGATGAGAAAATTGATGAAGACAAATAGGAAAATGCAGATACAGAAACAACAATGCTTTCGGGGAAGCGAAAGTAGGGAAAATGATCATAAATAGTATCAAGCATTCTGGTTTAGTATAATATTCCAGCTTAGGTGGGCTACACTTTATTTTAACACATTGAAACTATATGTATAATTATTATTTCAAAATGTATTGGATTGATTGATTAATTGACTTGATTGATTGTCCTAACTTCTTTCGTGAACAATATTAACAAATCGTGTTTATGATCGATACGAGAATACAATGGTGGCCATGTACTTATGTAGTTAAACCCTACTTTACACGAGATTTGTTTTCCTTTTAGTGGAATCCAGGCATGGCTTTTTCAATTTATAATAAATACATTGTGCGAAATATTCCTTGAATTCCTTGTGAATCCTTTATATAGACAGATGCCGAGTATGAAACAAAAATAAAAACAAAGGAAACAAAAAGAAAAACAAAGTATAAACGCGCCTTAATATAACATCTAAATTGAAGCAAACGCTCTATCTAGCAATATAAAAAGTTGTACATTCATGTATCTGATAATTTAACGGAATACGCATGGTATTCGTTTGACAATAACACATGAATAACTGATTGTATACGTACCTCAGTATTGATCCGTAATGTTACGCTTGTACCAGAAACGCCTCTTAGTCCGTTCAATGTCGTCTTTTTCACGTGACGTGCGAACTTTGACTCCAACAATTGTACCGCGTGAAATGATAACGTTAACAGTAACACGTTCATTAGGCCGATGTATTCGTGATATATCAAATATCTCCGGGAGTCGCCGTAATCTTGATGTACGGTTACATTACACTAAAGCATTTTGTAATCATCCGTGGTCTCTAGGTAGTGCCTATTTCTAAATAGATCATTTTATCTTCTGTCTTAAAAGCAATTTAGCGATAGCACCCATTCTTTTTGCCGGTATTTTCCTGATCCTTTGTGAGTCTGTTACATTTCGATATTTTATTGGGTACTTCATTGAAAGATGAACGTTTCGGGAGCGTTTATTGAAGTACGGGGCTTTTGTCGAAATCTCACTACCGAAATCCTGTTTTCCGATATTGCCTGCAATTAATCGAATTCTACTTTCTTAAATATTGTAAGAAGGTATAATGTTAGTGCAATAATCTGAAGAGGACAGAGTTATCATTATATCAGACTTACACAATTAGATCAATAGGAAAGGCAAGAACAATATTATTTTATTGGTATATGTATAATGGGACCTTATTTGAATCGGAATACGTGTAATCATACCTTATGTAATTAATCGTTTGCTGATCCAGAGTGGTCTATTAATAGTGCTCAATTTATCGTTGTCGGCTCAGGTACTACTTGAAAGTACCCCGGATTCTCTTAAGTTTATTACAATGTACCCCAAGAAAATAAAGGCAATGGCCGAAGTGTGGGGTACTGTTTAGAATATTGCGCAGTAAACGTAAGAATACGCCATGTAGGTATAAATAATACGTGGGCCGACAATGTGAGCCTTAGTTGCAGCTTGGTGTACTTGTTCATTTAAATCATAGAAACTTGAATAGACTATGACACACTTTTAAAATGGCGCAGATTTTGAAATACTTTCAGAAACGAAACATACCCCTTTTATTGAATGTTTCGTTTCAAGGAAGTTTTTTTAGCAAAAATCCAGTTCAGGCGGAAAATGTCACACCCGCATTAAGCCCGGTTTTACCATAAAACTAAAAACATAATATAAATACTACTTATACATTATGATGAAATACTGTTAATAAATTTCACAGTTGTTTGCACTTTGGATCGCTGTAAATTAATATAGCCTAATTACTGGAAAACTGGGTTTATTGCATGTGCTAAGAGTAACGTCCTATATTATCCTATGCACAAGGTGCCTGTACCACGTGACTTTTCTTTGCTATGCGTGGGAAAATCGGATGTCAACAAACCATCACTTCAGGTAACGTTTTTGATAATTTCGGAGTGTGTGCTTAAGAATGCAATAATGCTATGTGTGGGCACGTTTTTGAAATGCTATGTGTGGTACACAAACTAAACTAGAGAATCAAAAGATTGACATAAACATCAATAATATTTTAAGTCTGTCTAATTAACAAAAGTTGGTAAATAAAACATTGTTGGTACTGTTTTGCGTGCTTAAAATATGATAATCACGACGTTCATGTTACTCAAAATTATCATGATTGTCGATAATTTATATTAATATTTTTTACTTGTAGAAAGCCATTTGTTTGGGAACAGTGTGGAAGAGAGGTCAAAACACAGTCGGGAATCTCCAAACACAAAGCCACCAACGCACGGGAAGGAAAAGATTTCTGTTGCGGCAAACCTTTTCTTGTGAGTTTCTATAAAATTGATTGTTACAAAATGTTATATTTTCAGTGAATTTTTACTTCCAACTAAGGCACTTGTTTAATACACAAAATTGTAAGATTGTTTGTGCAAGGTGTCATGTGAATATAATTGTACACAATTACAAAACGTGTTATTGAACTTATGTTAGTGTGCTTTTCATCAGGAATGTGTAAACATATTAGACCGTAACGAGAGTTATTAAATAAGCATAATGAGATAATACAGCATTATTTAAACAAATAGACAAAAGAATCAATAACTAATTTTTCTTATCTTATATATCACGCATGACATTTATTTATTTATTTATTTTTTTAAAGTTTTACAGTTTATTTCATGTGTATTTTGTTCTTTTCAAGGAGATTAAAGTATTTTTGGAAGCACCTTCAAGAGACGTACTGATATATTGATCAATGAAAAGTTGTCATATAAAGTTAATGTTCAAAGGTTAAAAAAACTGTTTGTTTTGTTACCAGATGGTGCAAGTATTGCAGTGAAAGAAAACAATCAAAGTAAACATTAAATACACATTTGACAACTCAACAAATTGAACAACATATATTGTTTATTACTTAGTGGGTGGTAACAAGATCTTGCAGCCCCTTTCATGACCAGGTCGAATTAGTATTTGCATTAAACATATTACACTATTTTCAGTTATTCAGATTTCAGTTGAAATTGAGTTTATGAATTATTAATACATTAAAATATGTTTGTTGGTATAATAAACCCTCAACGCAAAGACTTTTTTGCGATGATCATTTGTTACGTGTTAATTAGATCATTTATATGTTTGTATAGCAAGATTCGTTACTTTGCGAATACTGATGTACTTCTTTATGTACTCGGTTCTTTAATTTCTATTGTAACCTGTACATGCTGGTTATAAAGCAATGTTATTATTAATGAAGTGTTAATTTTGATATACTAAAGATATTCATATGGAGATGCTATTGGAAACTGAATGAACTTAATAGACCACAAACAGTCATCATTGGATTTATATTGTTATTTGTTATGAAACAATTGTTTTATTAACATAAATACTCAGATTTTATATTCATCTTATCAATTGCATTAAAACATATATACAAAACACATTAATATACACAAATATCAATACATACACTTTGTTTTGATTATGCCAAAAAACATAGTAATTCGTATGTTTGCATAGTTAGTTGAAATATCTTTCCGTAAACATCACAGAATGAAGCTGGGTCCGTCTCTGTCACTGTGTTTTTGATAATTAACCTGCCGCATAACACCTTCCGTGTGGTTTGATGGTGTTCATCTAATTATAACACAGCTTCGCGCCTTGAAGCGTTACAAACCTTCGACTAATCCTTGTCAAGTCTGAAAAACAACAGAAGTAAAACCCATTTTAAAGCAAGTGCTTTTACTTTCTGTGTCATTCATTTATAAAAAAGGACCGAATTTAATAATCAGGCAGAAATATCAATCATGATATTTATTTAAAAACAATAAGTAAAAAAAAGAAGAAAATATTATAGTTCAACATAACGTTTGTTAAAAAGACGATTGGTTAGATAACAATAACGCAGTGTATTTTATTTAAAATTTATGTTTAATTAAACATAAATTGTTTAAACATTACACAATTACTTCAGTATTCCATCGTGTAACATTTGGTTAATTTGATATATTTTCAGTACAAACTGAGGTATATGTTTTAGATTCTTACAAAACTGTGTTCAGATTAAATGAAAAACTGACGGGAAAATTCTTGAATACCACACATAGCATTTCAAAAATGTGTCCCACACATAGCATTATTGCATTTTTATACAAAGACTCCGAATCAGATGTATATGCGCAAACATACAAAATATGTAGCTTCTCTTTGAAGAATTACAACGTCCGCCCTATTTTTAAACCTTCAACAATGTTATAATGTACGTTTTTGTTGGTTGAATGACAAATATACTACACATAGCATTTCACTTTGTGTGTTTCAAACACGCGGTTGCACTTTTTGGAAAAAATACTTAATTAATTTTGCGCAAATTCAACACAGTTGTGTATTTTGACAATGACCGGGCTCTCGTCTTTTTTTGTTATAAAAATGGTTTTGAATTGATGAAGAAATTATCAGAAACGTGCCTGAAGCGATGGTTTGTTGACATCCGATTGCCCCACACATAGCCGAAAAAGTCACGTGGTTCAGGCACCTTGATGCAGTTCAAACAGGTTTATCAAGGGCGACATTTGCCGCTTTAATGGAATGTTTCGTTCAAAGCATTGTTTTTAGCAAAATCTAGTTAACGCAGAAATTGTCGTCCCTGATTAGCCAGTATGGACTGCACATACTGTTCAGGGGCGACACTTTATGCACATGTATTCAACCCGGTTTTACCAGAACGGGGCTCAGTGGGAACTCACGGGCCGCCTCACTTAGTTAAAGTCACGTTCATTAACATGCTCGTTGTCGACACATTTTTGGCGACACATAATAACCCCACCTAATGTACAATATAAAGTAAGCTTTATCATATATATCTACATCGAAATTTTGTCGGCTTGTGAGAAAATCCAATTGGTTTATAACCGAATGCTTTTGCCATCTTGAGTTTTGAGTACATGACCCAAATATATCTGGTACATGGCAGAGTTGTAGTAACATAAGCAATTAAAATATTCGCCTGCAAATCCACGTGATTTGATATCGCATGCTTGTGCGATGTAAACATTAGGATCAAGCTATATGTACCTGGCACAAATATATCGGTTTCTTGGCAGAGTAGTAGTTACGCAAGTAATTTAAGTGTGTGTCTTCTTAAAACTCACGTGATCACATGCTTTTGTGACGTTAAACATTAGGTTAAGGTTATACGCACATGACCCAAATATATCGGGTATATGACGGAGTATGAGCTACGTAAGTCATTTTAACAATCGTATTAAACGAAATGCTAAAACTAACATCGGGAAATATTGTACAATACTGTTTGACGTAAAAATAATAAGTCAACACAACGCGTGGACAAATGCACGCAAACACTGTGACAGGTCTGTGAACGTACAAGACTGGTATCATTTCAAAGATGAACCGGTCCTCTTCCGATAACCGCATTAAAAAGGCATGGCATGTGACTTTCAAGAAAATTCAGACACCGGCAACACGGGTTTGATAGGGAAATCCGACCAAACATCATACCAGAATTAAAACGTCCGAAAAGTTGATATCATACATAACCGAAAAGGGCGTTTCTATGGTTGATTCATTGATTTTATACTAGTAAGGGAGGTGGAACTCTTTAGAATCATTGTCGTCATCATCGTCGTCGATGTTGCCCCCACTCGTCGTGTGTGTCACAATGTTTTAGAAGTATTTCAAACATTATGGGAAAACCGGGCTTAATGCAGATGTGACACTTTCTGCCCGAACTGGATTTCTGCTAAGATAAACTTCCTTTTAACGAAAAATCCAATAAAAGCGGAAAGTTTCGTCCCTGAATTGTGTTAAGCCCCGTTTCCCATAGCGAGGCTATTATAAGTTTTGATAGATTTATCAAACAGACACAGAGTTGGACGATTAACATAGAACATTCGAAAATTGTTTAGATGTTCACATTATTTTACAATTACTGCATCTTAATTACGTAATAAGACAATAATATAACGAAGTACATAATTTTCTTTCCGGTAGTTAATAGTATTTTTCGATGACGTGATGTAAGTTGAAGGGTGCATCTCTTTACATTTGCATGTAAATATGAATGATTTAATAACCCAGAATCTGTCTTATAATTATGTTTGGAATTATCCACCTGTTTATATGTGAAGTTGAATGATCTGATGTTGATAATTAACTACCATATACAAAATAAACAAACAAAAATGCGCAACATTGATTTTACGTCCTGCACTTTTCGAAGGGCGCTAATTTTGTAGAAACGACGAAAACACAATCCTCGTCAGTTTTCTCCGTTTTTAAATCGTTTGAATATAGAAAGACCAGTATAACAAAATCACAGGTAACTCATTCCCTTTACAAATTACAAAATATTACTCAAAAGGTTAAATAAAAAGAAATCCCTTAAAGGGAATAACGACATTAAAAGCTTTGAAAAGTATTTTAATAGTGGCTTAAAGACTTGTCAACGTAGAATGCTATCGTGAGGCTGTCCGGTTAGCAAAATAGCCGGTGCACGCGCTTTTCACGTAGGCGACCGAATCAATGCCCTCTTTCGGCGCCGGTGAGTAAATTTGTTACTGATGGGATTCAATTATCACACTTATTGTTATAGTGACCATGACCTTCGCCCTAGTTACCCCAATTTCAATAGGGGTTATCTACTGTCCAAGTCCACTGCACATGGGAAGTATCAAGCCAATTCGTCAATTCGTTGACGAGTTATTGATCGGAAACAATTTTCACGCTTATTGTGATTGTGACCTTGAACTTTGGCCAAGTGACCCCAATTTCGATAGGGGTCATCTTACCTTCAAAAGCCAATGCACATGGGAAGTATCAAGCCAATACGTCAATTCGTTGAGGAGATATTGATCTCAAACAAACTGGTTTACCGACAGACAGACCGACCAACCGACCGACATCCAGCAAAACAATATACCTCCTCTTCTTCGAAGGGGGGCATTAAAGGGGCAGGGGGGGCCTTGGAAGGGCAGGGCGGGGCGCACTTAAATTTAGGCTTAGCTGCACCACTGGTCAGTGCTCAAGCTAGGATTTGAAAAGGGCAAGGGGGAGGGGTCTATTTTGTCAAATGGGTACTTTCGTGCGCGCAATATTTTGTCAAATTTAAACTTTCGAGCCGGCAGTCGTATTCCGAATGGCCATGTTGCATATTAATATTTATAGTATTAATAATTGTTAGAATATATTATCTCCATTATTATAAAAACATGCAAATAAAATGTATGAGGAGTTTATTATTAACAATGTAATATAAGATTTATGAATTAAAATATGTCTAAATAAATACAAGAGGCCCCAAAGGGCCCTGAGTCGCTCACATAAGAGACTACGATGGAAATAAATAAAGATTAAAACTCTTCAGCAAATATTTCAAATTATTGGTATGAGAAGACTGACTTAAAAAATAAGGTGTTCCAAAGTATTCACAATAGGCCTATATAGAAAATTACCCCACCCAACCTGGTGGCCATGTTTTTAATACCCAGATTAAAAAAAAAATATATATAAGGAAAATGCTTCTTACATACATATAGAGAAAACTGCCCCATCCCCTGGCGGCCATGTTTTTCAACTGATCACGACCATTTTCAAACTCATCCGACATATCAATAAAACCAATGTTTTGACCAAGTTTCATGATGATTGGCCAAAAAATGTGACTTTGAGAGTGTTCACAAGCTTTTTTAGTATATAAATTTAAGGAAAATTACCCCCACCCCCCCCCCCGGCGGTCATGTTACTAGATGGATCAAAACCATTTTTTAACTCAACCTTCGTATCCAGTTAAAAAATGTTCTGACCAAATGTCATGAAGATTGGGCAAAAACAGTGTCTTCTAGACTGTTCACATGTTTTCTTATATACATATAGAGAAAACTGCCCCACCCCCTGGCGGCCATGTTTTTTCACTGATCACGACTATTTTCAAACTAAACCAAGATATCCATAAAACCAATGTTTTGACCAACTTTCATGATGATTGGACAAACAAATGTGACTTCTAGAGTGTTCACAAGCTTTTTTACTATATAAATACAAGAGGGCCTGAAAGGCCCAAAGTCGCTCACCTGAGATAAAACGAAATGACCTGTTCTTTGCAGCCCAAGATATCAATAGAACAATGTTCTAACCAAGTTTCATGAAGAATGAACAACAAATGGCCCCATGGCGGAAATGTTTTTCAACAGACTGGAACCATTTTTGAACTCGTCCAAGATATTATTGGGACAAATCTTCTGAAAAAGTTTCATGAAGATCCAACAATAAATGTGGCATCTACAGTGTTAACAACGAAAATATTCATGACGCACAACGGAAGACAGACAATTGACAAAAGGTGATCACAAAAGTTCACCATGAGCAAAAAATATTGTGCTCATAAAGAGTGTCACCATGTGTGAAGATCAGCAAGTGTCATTCAGATTGAACTAAAAATGTGACTACAAGTATTCACAATGTTTTACTATAAACAACTGTTGTAGTGTGGTCTCGTTTGCTTACGCAAGTGAACCGGTCATGGGACGGTTTCGAGTTATGTAACTGTGTGAGCACTTATGTAATACGGAAATATTTATCGAGTCTAATTAAAGAACGCTTATTTCTAACACACTTACTGGTTGTAATTCAATTATCTAAAGGCGTCCAGTCAGATTCGCCTGAATACACTCAAAGACTTAATCTATAAGTGAAAACCAAAGCAGCTTTAATGAAAATAACTAACTTTAGGCTAACGAATCTATGCATCGTTACAAATGAACAAATACAGCAAATACCTTAATGAATGAAAAAAGAAGTTCACAATCTGTCAAAAAAACTGATATAAATATTAGTTACTGTTAGTCTAGAAGTTGCTTCAAAATTTTGTTTATAAAATAAGTCTCACTTAATCTAAAGAACACAATTTATGGAGAGTGGAAAACTCCAGTGACTCAAATGAAAAAAATAAAAAGAATTTACAAAAGTTATTTCAGTCAAAAGAGTCTTTCTAATTTAGAAAATGCCAAATAACAAGGTTGCAATGGAAACAGTTTCATTGCACAGTAGTCTGCTAAATACACCAAAACACAGTAGGTTAACTTGGCTTATCAGTAAAGATCAAAGATAAGGCTCTACAGTGCATCAGTACATGTACAGTTATTTTATGACATAGGTTTATTAAATTGCATGCAAACTACTGTCTTTATGTACACCATATTTTATGAAAGAAGTCCCAGGTTTATACAAGGCAGTTAACTATTACTTAACTGTTAGAAAGTATGTACAGGTTATCTTTCTTTAACATTATGGCTTATCACAACTAGACTGTTCAAATGCTTTCACTATATACAATAATATAGAGAAAACTGCCCCACCCCCTGGCGGCCATGTTTTTCCACCTATCTGGACTATTTTCGAACTCAACCGTCATATCCAGAAAACACATGTTCTGACCAAATTTCATAAAGATTGGACCAAAAATGTGACTTTTAGAGTGTTCACATGTTTTCACTATACATGTAGAGAAAAGTGCCCCGCCCCCTGGCGGCCATGTTTTTTCACCGATCTGAACCATTTTCAAACTTGTCCAAGATATCAATAAAACCAATGTTTTGACCAAGTTTCATGATGATTGGGCACAAATTGTGACTTCTAGAGTGTTCACAAGGTTTCTCCATATAAGGAATACTGCCCCGCCGCCTGGCGGCCATGTTTTTCAACGGACCGGAACCATCCTGTAAACCTGTGCCCCCCTAACAAACAAAAAACAATAACAACAAAACATACATACCAAAATACCATATACATATTGACAAATCTTAGAATAAAAACTATAAACAGTCGAAACATGACGGTCAGAAGTCGCGGGTCCGACATTATAAGCTTAAAATTCAGCCTACGACGTTGATGGACCTCACACACTTTGAAATACGCACACATGCCTTCGTAAGACGCAGTTAGAATTTGAACACTGGAGCAAAAAGAAACACACACACATATGTGATTTTTGTTTCAAAATGTCCGAGGAAAAAATGTTTTGAAAGGTTGTCCTTGTTATAGTATAAGCATAATTACTATGAAAGTCGTTATCAAAGGAATGAACCGAAGTTCCCCTATATGCATTGTCACTTTTTTAAACATAACTGAAATGTTATAAATTTATGTTCGAACGCCACTGGACAAAAATGGCATAACATATGTTTTATTTGTTAAGTCTATTCATCATCAAGTAATTATAAGTAGACATTTCATCACGATGGCCATTCGGATACTTTGATAACGTTTTGATAACGGATGGCACATCGATAACAGGGAAAAACATACTTCACGCGCGAATCATAAGTTCCTCATTTTTTAAAATTTTATATCCTTAATATTAGTTTTTGAAACACGGTGCATGATGGAATTGATGAACAGTATATTATGTGGTGTTGCAAAGTATGAATTTTAAGGAAGAATAGTAGATATTTGTCAAAATGAGTAAAGTCCATCAGCAAACAGGGAAACATGCTTAGGCGTTAAATAACAAACTCATAGACAACTCATTCCCTTCACAAAATACGATATAGTACTCAAAAAATAATACACTTGATAAAGAAACCTCTAAAAGGGGAATCACGATACCAAAGGCCTAACAACGTATTTAAGTGATTGCTTAAAGACTTGTCAACGCAGAATGCCGTCGTGAGGCTTTCCGGTAAGCTAAATAATCGGCGCATGCGCTTTTCACGTAGGCGACCGGATGTAGTGCAAATCTTACAACACAAACTTTATACAGTCGAAACACGATGCCAAAGCTCGAAGTCGCGGGTCCGACATTTTAAGCTAAAATGGCCGCTATTATTAATGCAGCCTTAGACGCTTATGGACCTCACACACTTTGAAATCGCACACATGCCGCAGTTAGAATTTGAACACTGAAACACACACATATTTATTTTTTTCAAAATGTCGGAGTTAAATATGTTTTGATTGTTTTCCTTGTTATATGATAAGCATAATTACTATATAAGTTTTTTATGAAATAAATGAACCGAAACATTGTCACATTTTCAACAGATACTGGAATGTTATACATTATCTTCGTGTTCGAACGTCACTGGAAACGAGTACAAAAAATGACATTTCAAATGTTTATCTGCTTAGTCTATTTATCATCAAGTAATTGTAAGTAGACACTGTATAACGCTGGTGATGCAGCTACTTCGATAACGGATGGCACTTTGATAACGTAGAAAAACAAAAAACCGCAAACAACATCCAATTTTGTCTTGTATTTAAATGTATATCCTTAACATCAATTTTTGAGACAACGTACATTGTGAAGTTGATAAATGGTATATCCTATGGTATTGTGAAGGGGACATTTTATGAACGAATATTAGATATTTGCCAAAATGAGTATATTCAATCTGAAAACATATTTCAACAAGATAAACATTCTTGGAAATATTGCTGTACAGTGCTTGCTATTCCAGCATGAAGGGTAATTATTGTGTTTGGAATACTGATATTTTGATAGTACTCAATGATATATGAACAAAGATGAGCAAGTTTTATTAAGTGGTAGGAATGACATTGTGTACACTTTGATTCCCTATAAAGGGCTAGTCGGCAAACGGGGACAAGAAATGGGCACTCTAATATCCGAGTTGTATCTTCTACTTAAAATGAGTTTATTAATATTGTTACTAGTCTTACCAAAGGTGTTTGTTTTTCCAGAAGGTAGAGTAACGAATGTGCTTAAAATACTGAAAAGGTGCTAGCATTCAATGACATATGAACGAAGATAGAGAATAGTTTAATTGGTGATATGCATGCTGGTGTAGACACGTTGATTCCCGATAATGAAACCGTCGGATAACGGAGACTTTTAACGAATTCTGCACTATGATATGTTCTAGAAAGTCGAGAGTACCAGTGTAGTACAAAGGAAGCGGAAATCGAGATGATTTAACGCTTAAATGTTCAGATTTTAATCATCAAAATGTCGTGTCTTAATTTAATATGCCATAAAAACATGCTCATATTCCAAACGGATTAGAAAAATGAAGCAAATGTTCGGTTTCGTTTTTAATGTACGTCATAACAGAAATTTCTTATTGTTACCGGCTTACTATTACAGTGTTCAACAGCTTGTTTCGCATTTTCGGTTCACTTAAACTAGTGTGTTATACCTCTTTAAAGTGTCGGGTAATCGGTTACAGAAGTGCCATTGTCATTAAGATGATCGGCTAAAGCATTTTGTAACATCAATAGACATATCAATGCTTTATTGCGAATTGACTAAACGTTCCACATTTATTTCTAAAAGTTTTTATTTTGTTTAAATATGTACTTAATATCCAGTTCATGCTGATGGAATTTTATCGGTATTTCTACATACAATAAACCGTTCTTCCGTGATTTGCATTCTTCGCAATACGGAGTGCAATACCCTTAATCGGCAAAACATTGTTTCGTGTCTGATAAAAGTTGTGGGAGATACGGTAATTAACGTCAGCGTTTACTACTCTATCATTCGTGATGCAAGTTGTTAAAACACGTTTAACTTTGCAATGCATATGCAAATTGCGTCTTTTATATCAGAAATAGTTTGTAATCGAATAAATTTTCATTTTGAATCGTTTTGCGATAGCGCATTTTGAAGCCGTGCGTAAATTATCAAGAAAGTGTGATGCAAAATCTTATAACCACCGTGTTACGTACAATCTTTGGTTATAATGTTTAAAGTTGTATATGTCTCAATTTTGACCTTATTACAAAACATAAGGGCTAAATTGTTGTTTTCAACATATCGAGTGAAACTTAAAAGTGAAAGATGTGAACAAAACTGGTTTCACTTTGGCAAACTTGTTTCTAAAGTGTTCACAAACATGTCTATAACGGCCGTTCACAGTGTTCGTTACCAAGTTTTAACTCATGTCCATGTACAATCTCATACTGGAATGTCAGCAGAGCCTACAAACCAAAAGCGAACCAAGGTTCAGCTTGACCATATTTAGGGTTAAGTCAAGTAAATATGGTGGACAGTAGAAGTGGATAGTTTGATTATTGTCTCTACTGTGATTAAGCTATTTGGTAACATTTTAATGTATTGAATCTCGGGTTTTAATCAAACGTGAATCGCCTATAAAATATAGAATTTAATTTTATGCGACGATATGCTTATTAATTTATTGACGCAAAACAAGCTTTTATACATACATTCTTCCATTTTTATCAAGTTTTCCATACTGCTTTTAGTGCCTTATATTGGATATAATAACCTGTTCACAATCTGACGGACGACGGGGTCATGAAAATAGCATTTTTTAGAATCATCAGTTAAAGGATATATAGTTCCAACACAAATTCATCTAACGTCGTGTATGGTCGATCACAAAACGTTTTATGTATATATAATATTGTACATGTGAGTGTTATAAATTCATGGTATACAAGTTATCTTTTTTTTATAAGGTTCCTACCTTATGAATGTTAATATATTCACATTGACAGTGGTATATCATTGTTTACATAAAAGTTTTTCTGTGTGGTCAAAGATTCTAATTTTAGTCATGTGTTTGCGCATATTTCTGTCAATTTAAACTAATTAGTTCCGTGTTCATAAAACTGCATCGTCTCCATTCCCCTCTTTCTCATTAAACTACGCCTGTACCTCATCATCAATTTATTCCTCCATCTCTTCTCCCCCTCATCATGTTAATCAACATCATCATCAACACAAGAATTATTATAATCGTTGTCTAACTAATTCTCCTTTTCATCGTTGTCATTGTCTTTATCATACTAATCATTATCACCACCATCATCACCGTAGTTATCATCACTTCCGCCATCATTTTGTATCGCTATAAAATAACCACAATAATAAGTATTACATTGGTTGAAATTACTTTCCAATGCTGTGTTGTTGTATCACACTTACTCATGAAATTGATCACTTTAACCGCCTTTTATTTGTTGGTCGATTCTTACACCTTTGTCTTATTTTGAAAAAAATTCCTTGTAAACAACGTTTGAAAATTTCTTCAAAAAGTGACCAATCAATTGGAATCAATAAGTACATAAGTGATGAATTAGTGCAAAACGAGCTTATTGCGAAACGGGCGGTTATTTCTTTTTAGCATTGCAATAAGACACTGCAAACCGTTTTGCAATATTATTTGATTTCTGGGCTAAATACGCTAAATCATGAAAGTTTTAAGATAACTGTTTATATACATTCTGTGTCTGTGTATCAAATTTACTCATGACATTGGTAAATTTCAATGTCTGTTAATGTTTGGTCGAATCTTATACCACTGTCTTAATATATACAAACTCCCTAAATACGACATTTGACTATTTCATTTTAGCGTTTCAAATCAATTTGAATCAATAAGTTCATGTGTAATGAGTTTATTCCAAAACGAGATAAGTGCAAAACGGGTTGTTATAAAAATGCACATTGCAATAAAACACTGCAACGCGTTTTGCAATAAAAGTTTGCACGTCTGGGTATTCTTCACTTAATTCCCAAATTGGTGAACATAACTTCATATATACATTCAGCCTTGTTTTATCATATTGACCATAGAGACGACTTTTGAAACTTCCTTTATACCGTTTCAAATCAATATAAAACAATTAGTATATATGTGATGATTTTATTGCAAAACAGGTTGTTACACAAAATTCACATTGCGATAAGACATTTCAACACGTTTCTCAATAAATATTTCATGTTTGCGTTATCTTAACATAAGTACTAAATTGTTTAAAATCACTTTCGATACACATTCTGTGTTTTTATCGTATTAAATCTCGTATTAGATCTCGAAATTCGGCACATTTCATGCATTTTTATTTTAAATCTAAACTCACAGTTTTGTCTATTTTTTGAATGAATTGTATTTAAAGAGGCCTTTTCACAGATTATGGCATATTTTGAAAATTGTCGTTAATTGCTATATATTGATAAATGGAAACATTGGATCTTAAAAGCTCCAGTAAAAATTCAAGAATAAAATTAAAAAAAGGAAAAAAAGTGACCGGTACCAGGGCTCGAACCAGTGACCTCCGGAGTCCTGGAGATAGTCTGAAGGAAAATCGCATAGGCCCTCTCGGCTATTCCGCCGGGTATATACAGTGAAAGTATTGTATACCTTATATAAGCAATCTTCGTAGTTTCGTTAATTTAAACGACAACAACATAATTCTCCAAATTATTCAATCGTTTCGCGTTGCAACGCTTTACAATTTTTAGGTTTTCAAATCGTCAAAAGATACATAAAATGGCTATATTGGACTATGGTAAATGTTCAGTAATACTGTTTCCTCACAAATATCATAACTAAAACGAAAATTTGCGAATCTGAAACAACTTTTTTCAATTTTGTCAATTTACCAAACCGTGAAAAGATCCCTTTAAATACAACACTTGAAAATTCCTTTTAACTCTTCGAATCCACTTGAATTAATTAATACAAGAGTGATGATTTTATTGCAAAACGTTTTTATTGCATAACGGGTTGTAATACAATTTTCACATTGCAATAAGAAACTCCAACCCGTTTTGCAAATACATGTGCGATGATTTTATTGCAAAAACAGATTATTGTAAAAAATCAAATTGCAATAAGACACTCCAATCCGTTTTGCAATAAATTTATTGCAAAACGGGTGTATTGCACAATGTGTTGTAACATGCCTTAACAATTGCTTCTCCGTGTGTCAAGTTATTGACCGAAATAATTGCGCTAGTGTTGAACATATTAATATTTATCGTGGCTATTCATAACAAATGCCAATTATTTATTTTGACAACTTATTGATTCAAATTATTAGCATGTTTGGTATTCTGTAGTGTCTATGTCTATATAAGAATTACTACATGTCATAAGTGTTAGACCAACTTATCACATGAAAAAAGATTTTGTTGGTGGTCTTATATTTCACATGGTTTCCAAAAAATTACCATATGATGAATACATCTTTTTAGTACCATATGATGAAAACATACTTTAAATAGCATATGATGAATTAATTCTTTAAGTACCACATGATGAATGCATCTTTTAAGTACCATATGATAAATACATTCTTTAAGTACTATATGATAAATACATCATTTAAATGCCATATGGTGAATATTTCCTTAAAGTACAATTTGATGAAAACTTCCATTAAGTACCATATGATGAATACATCCTTAAAGTACCATATGATGAATACATCCTTTAATTACCATATGATGAATGCATCCTTTAAGAACCATATGATGAATACATAATTTAAGTACCATATGATGAATATATAGAGAATACGAAGTTTGAGTCAAATACTTAATACGTTTATTCAGCAAGGTTTAGAATACCTAAACCACAAGCCTTTGCGAATGGCTGAAGGGTCTGGTTGCTGTGCCGAGCAAATTCACTTATTGGTATTCAGCACTTACCTGGAATTCTATTTATCCCATCATTTTTGCATTTTGCTTTCTTCGTGTGTTAACAAAGAGAGACTTAACCCGAAATTGAAACATCATATGACGTGACGTATATTTATAAATTGTTGGTGTTTCTCAACAGTGTTGAAACCCCCCAAAACATTATCAGATGGGATTGTTATTGCAATCATGTGTGCTGCAGGATGGGATAAATTGAGCCTCGATATGGAAAAACTGGGCTTAATGCATGTGCGTATAGTCATCCCAGATTAGCATACGCAGTCTGCACAGGGTAATCATGGACGACACTTTCCTCTTTTATGGCATTTTTTCTTTAAAGGAAGTCTATTTGTAGCTTAAATCCAGTTAAGGCGTAAAGTATCAGCCCCGTTTAAGCGTTTTCTGCACAGGCTAATCTGTGACGACACTTTACCACATGCACAAACCCCAGGGATTTAAAAATACTAAGTCGTGTTTTTATGCATATCGATATACCAAGAGTTTGGTTAACTAATGCTAGATTATATATTCTTTATATTAAATCGATAAAAAACCTATTAACACTTCCTTGATGTGTCTGAATTTGTATGCGGAATCTAATATTCTCATGTTTCCTCTGCACTAAATATGACAAGGATTTTATTTAAATCTCAATATCTGTGCAGTATGAAATTAATGTAAGTAGTATTCGTTTCCAGTGATGTTGATATATACACTGTTTGTGACCCTATCACCGGTTCTTAGCTTATACTAGAAAAGTGCTGACTTATGCTAGATTAAAGAAATAAATATTGCCACTATATTTATTGTAAATCATTGGATGTAAGTTGATACAGTTATTAATTTAGAAATGTTTAAATATGAATTTAGCTTTAACTTCTATATACAAATTTTCTCACGAATTTTTTTTTTTAAACGAATCGCTTTGCGACAATGCCTCACCATTTTTCATAGCTGACGTCATCTGATCGACATATATGCTTTAAACTGGTTTGAGAACGTGGCAGGGAATGTGAATTTGAGCCTTGTTCTGGGAATATTGGATCAAATGCATGTGCGTAAAATGTCATCTCATATTAGCTTGTGCAGTCCACACAGGCTATCAGGGGGACACTTTCCGCCTTAAACTGGATTTTTCGTTTAGAAGAGACTTTCTTGATACGAAAAATTCCATAGAAACGGAAAGTGTCCTCCCTAATTAGCCTGTGCAGACTGCACAAGCTTATCTGGGATGACACTTCACGCATATGCATTAAGCCCAGTTTTACAGAAAGAGGCTCATGAAGTGACAACTGCTTGCGATAAATGGTGCCCCAATATCTAAGGATAAAAAATGCCTTAAATGTTGGATTTTTTTGTTACCTAATATATTGTGTTTTTAAATACTCAAGATGGCAATCAAATAAGATGCTAGCAATGTGTAGACATAAGTTATAGTTTTCAACACTATGCATATCACTTGATACAATTCAACTTTGTACTTACAGCAAACAACACCTATTTTCTTGTGATTTGTATTTATTGACGAAATGATGATAGCAATAATGCTTTCATAGAATTAAAACAAAATTACTAAGCATTTTATAATTGTTGTTGCAACTATACGGATTCAAAACGGATATAATAATAATTAATACAACTCACAAATAAAGTTAGAACCAGTAGTTGGCGTGCGCTATCTATTGAAACGTAATGACAACGTATTAGTGGGCGTAGACAATCTAAATTGGAACCATTAATAAAAACAATAGTTACTTCTCTTAGTCACTGTATTTTAGTTTGGTTATTGATATGTAAACGTAATGTTCGATAAATTTGATTTGCAAAGCATGGATAACGTTGGCGATGACGACTACATAATAGAGGGAAACGGTGGTGGTGGTTTGGGAGCCGGACGTGGCAGAAGAGGCAGGAGCTATTGCAGAAACGACCAGGACGGGAGCGGGCCAGGCAGGATTTTGGTTAAAAGTCAGAAGAGCGATAAAGATTACCAGGCAAAAGAAAGGCTACCATCCAGACAGGTGGTTGCCAGGTAGGAGGGCGGTTTACCTGTAGACGGGCGGTTGCAAGGCACATGGATGTTTTCCAGAAAAACTGGCGGTTGCCAGGCATATAATTTGTTACCAGACAGACAGGCGGTTGCCAGGCATGAGATTGGTTGCCAGACAGACGGATGTTTACTTAACACGTACTTAATTGGTGGTCAACGGCAGTTGGACCAGAATTACCAGACATAAGTGGTTATCAGGAAAATGGGTGGTTTCCCTTAGGCGCTAGGTTGTCAATTTGCGGTTGCGATTAGAAGGGCAGTTACCATACCGGTGGATGGTGATCAGAAGGGAGGGCGGTTAACATGAAGAAAGGCGGCCATATGGCAGGCGGGAAGGCTGAGGCAGAATTGCGTTGCTCAATTATCAGGAAGTTGTGCTTATAACCAGCAAAAGAGCAGGTATCAAACAGGTTGAAGGTTACAATGCAGACAGGCGGTCATTAGGTATATTTATTTTTTATCATAATAAAAAACCCAGTTGCATCAATATTATCATCACATACCTCATCACCATTACCTGCAGCAGCTTCAACAACAGCAACACCGTCACTGTTGCCGTATTCGTTATTGTTGCAATATCATTTGCACAAACTTATTCATCTTTTACCATCAGTATTTTTCTGTTCTTCATAGTATCATCCATGTCAAAATAACCATCGTCAGATACAACAACAACATCATTTAAAACAACTGAAATTATTGTATTTGCATCAGACATTACAAACAAAATTAAACACAAATAATAGGTTTTCAATTTACACAATCAACATTTAAAGATTATTTAATGTCACATCATACCACTTTACTAGGTCAAGGTTGGATCTTAAGAACAGTTAATCTTAAGTCGAATTGATATGCGACTGAGGCCGTCCCTATTTGTACTGTAAAAGTCTGCACAAAATTGTTCATCAACGATCTCATCACCATGATCACCATCATCAACAACCATCATCAACAACACTGTCACGTTCAGACCATTCAGAGGTGGAAGTTGTCCAGTCATATATTCGAAATCGTTTCACATCAACATGCTGCATATCTTCGAGTTCTTGTTGGATGGGGATGTATTCCTCTGGTGGAATGATATGCATTATGCCTGTGTCCATGTAATAACCACAACATAATTCGAATCTACACTCAAGTGAGTGAGTCCATGCAGACAGCTTGTTCACCAGCTGGCGAAGTTCTGATGGATTCAATGTATCAAAACAGACAGTAACATGATCCAATGACAGAGGAAGCAGTAGGTCGATACATGCAGATAAATGCATTCTAAGCGTTTCCAGCTGTGAGAGTTGTGCTAGTGACCGCGACAATGACGATACATGATAAGCTTTCAACTTCCGAAAATAATTACTCCCATTCGAAAGACTCAGATTCGTTACACTCAGACCGAGCAGTGTCTCCCATAGACCAGGACAATCTTGTGCGACATCGAATTGACATGTATTGTTTAAATCAGTTGTTTTACATACGTTTATACATGACTCGCCGTATTCATTCCATACATGCGATACAAAAATGTATGTCACAGTCCTCCAGCTCATATACATGCTTTAAACTAGGCTTTACATGATCGAGTGAAGTTATGTCACAGGCCTCCAGAGAACACTTCACCCTATGATCAAGTGTAAACAGTGTGGTGATCAGACTGCTTAGCCAGGCTGAGGAACACGTTACACCAGACAGTACATTGAATGTACACGTATTGTTTAAATCCGTTGTTATTCTTGCGTCTGTACAAGTTGACTTGCTGACTTTGAGTGAAGTTAATCTAAAAATAGATTAAATTCGACACAATTTATCAGACTTTTTTAAAAATTGAAAACCTGGTTTTGTGACAATTTTGTTGTATGCATGGGCCCTATGGTAGAGATTTTGTGTGCATCAAGTTTCCATTGGTAGGGATTTATTTGGTGCAAATAAGAGCTATCAAGCCATGCTTGGTTGTAAATGAGGGCCCTCAGGGAGGGATATGGTGTTAATTAGGCCCTATTGGAGTGCCTAGTGGCCAAGATTAGGTATACATGAGGACCCAGAGGCCAGGATTTGGTACACATCATGACATGAGGGCCTAGTGGCTGAGATTTGGTATACACCAGGGCTTAGAGGCTGAAATTTGGAACACTTAAGGAGCTAGAAGCTGAAATTTTGTGTATATGAGAGGCCAGTGGCCGAGACTGTGTATACAAGTACACCTGGGCCTAGAGGCAGGGATCTCGTGCAAATTAGCCAGAGAAGCCGAAATTGTGTACGTTTTAGGGCCAAGGGGAAGAGATTTGGTCTCCATAAGGACTCAGTGGCACGGATGTGATATGCATCAGTGCTGAGTGGCAGAGATTTTATATAAATGAAGGCCCAGTGCAAGAGATATGATCCACATGTATACAGTCAGGCATAACATTTTGTCAATGTTTATGATGCAATTGTATAATTATCTAGTTCTCTTGAACACTTATAAGTGTTCAGAATTACTGAATTCAAAATTAATACCGTAATACCCAAATTAATGGTGATTTTGTTGTTAAATAATTCTTTTAATTAAACAGTTTATCCTAAGTTTTATGTTCTATCCAACTATTCGTTACTTAAAGTGTGTTGAACTTTTTTTTTAGAAAACAGATCAACCCACCACTCTCCGCACCCCACTGCGCGAGTTGATTGGACATCACAGTGTGGTGATTGCTGCTGATTGGTTGAAAGGCCATCTTTTCTAACGCAGAAAATGGGGCAAACTTGACTGTTCTGAAAGGTAAATCCAGACTGGACGTACACTTTTTAGTCTTCAAAAATACTCATTATCAGAGGCTTTTTATCAAATGTAATCTCTTTAAATGTATTTTCGAACAAAACTTCAATATTTGAAGTATATATACATATATACATGTAATATATAATCTAACCTTAAACCTATACTATGAAGGAAAACAATGCATTTAAGAAAAAAATAGATTAATACAAAGATTTGTCATCATAGGTTTTGAAAATCAGGACCATGTATGCCCTCTTTCTTTTAATACGTCATTTATTTGGAGTTCAATTCCATACAGGCCACGACCAGGAACTTACAGACCTAAGGGCCCACCCCTGTCAAGACCTTGTGGTGACCTCATCCAAGGACACAACCTTCAGACTGTGGGACGTCAGGGACCCTAACATGCCTGCCACAGTGTTCCAGGGCCACAATCAGTAGGGACTACTATATTTGAACCTCGCTCTATGAAAACAAGGCTTAATATGGGCTGATAATTGATAGGCTATGTTTTAGCTTTGCTCTATGAAAACAAGGCTAAATATGGGCTGATATTTTATAGGCTATATTTGAGTCTTGCTCTATGAAAACAAGGCTAAATATGGGCTGATATTTGATAGGCTATATTTGAGCCTCGCTCTATGAAAACAAGATGAAATATAGACTGATAATTGATAGGCCTTATTATCATATAATGATACCTGTGAAAATATGTACATTTTTTAAACCTCCTGGTACGGGTGGCATAAAGCAGATGCACCGTCCGTCCGCCGGCATTCCATTTTTTGGATGATTTTTATGTAACCCTGACAGATATTGAACTGATTTTGGTATGTGTGTCTAATTACAGATGAAGTGTGAGTTTCGTTCCGGTTCATGCATTTCTGGCGTAGTTATGGGCCTTGGACTGATGAATTTTCGCTATAATAACTGTATTTCGAAGAAATGTACATTTTTAGAATAAATTTTTATCAACAACATTTGATTTGCTATTCTTGACCAGTAACAGCAACATTTGATTTGTTATTCTAGACCAGTATCAACAACATTTGGTATGTTATTCTAGACCAGTAACAACACCATTTGGTATGTTATTCTAGACCAGTATCAACACCATTTGGTATGTTATTCTAGACCAGTTACAACGGCAGCCTTTGCTGGTAATGAGAAGGTGGTTTCGGGCAGCGATGATCGTACAGTGAAAGTCTGGGATCTGAAGAACATGCGGTCACCCAAAGCCACCATCCGTACTGACTCATCTGTGAACAGGTTAGCGTCAATTGAGCCTCTTTCCACGATAGTTGGTCTTAATTTATGTGCATGCAGTGTCGTTCTAGAGTAGCCTTTACAGTCTGCACAGGCAAATAAGGGACGGCACTCTTGGCTATTCTCGTATGATTTGTTTTAAGAAAGTATCTTCTTAGCAAACATCCAGTTTAGGCGGAAAGTGTCGTCACAGATTACCCTGTGTGGTATACACAGGCTTGGGACAACACTTTATGCAATTGGATATATCCCAGTTTTCTCAGAACGAGCCTTGATTGACCACTTGCTTCTTTTCAGTATATGGATCTAATCGCGCAATTACTGGAAAACAAAAGAAATTTTCAGAATAGAATTTTCGTGGATTTTTTGCGAGTCGTGTCAAAACCACAAACTCAAATGTCCGAAAAATGGCCATACGTAAATACCACATTGAAAACAAATCTTCAGTATTGGCTGGCATTTGAGTGAATGGTAAATAACAGAATATGCATGCTTAGTCCAACAAGTTTACTTTATGTAATGAAAAGACAACCCTTAATAATGTGAAAAAAGTTGACAACACAAATTATGACTGAGATTTTGTAGAAGATATAAATAAATGCTTTAAAGTTAATGTTAAAAAGCGCTTGGTGAGAATGGAATATATACTTAACTGTGCGCTGTGTATGAACCTAGAGGACTTCCTTGATTTGCTCCAGAGGCATTAAACGGCATCCTGTGTGCAGACAATTCATTATTTATGATCACCATATCTGATTCCGGTATATGGCACATATGATTGCGGTGGTTTGTATTTTAATCAGTAAGATATCCATAAGAAACTATGTCAGCAAAATTAAAAAATAAATAAGTGAAAAAAAATCAACAAACCATTACATATATGTGTCAATGGGTTTACTACCTTTATTACTTTAAAGAATGATGATTTCTCACTAATATTTATTTTAACATTAATGATTTTACAGTAATAACAGTCAAAATGATGGCAGTGCATTTAAGTTACATACAGTTAAAGTCATTGAAAAATGCACATTATTGCCCTGCAAATTATTTTTAAAAAACTTGTTGATTTTGGCGGGCTATAAATAGTGTATCCCCCTTACTCTTAAGAACAGAATGGATAATGTTAAACACAAAATCAGTATTTAAAAAAAACAGATTTGAAGTAAAGGCTGTACAGAGTTTTGTCGGAACATTTCAGATTGTGTGTTTCGCAGTCACAGAACATGATAGCCATCCCACACGATAACAGACACATACGACTTTTTGACATCAATGGAAACAGAATTGGAAGACTACCGCGCAGCAGCAGAACTGTAAGTCGTGACTGGGATAGAGAATGGATTCTTACATGTAACTGGTGGAAAAATGATAATCGTCACCATCATCATCATCATAATCATCACCACCACCATCACCAACATCAACCCCACACTATTGTCGTCGTTGTCGTCATCATCATCATCATCATCATCATCATCAGTACTATAATGTCATGTCAAACAAAATGTATGTGATCATTTAGATATTAATTTTAAAGTCACGCCCAGCTAAGATATTTAAAGGCGTATAACATGGATATCAGGTATAATTACTCACGGACTCTAGATTACAATATCAATATACACTCCGTGAATTACTCAATAATTATTATTTTACCAATTTGATGCACGTTTATTGTTACTATTTTGGTTTGTTGAATACTGTAAACGTATAGAAATTAGTCGGTATGAAATTTCGTGGTGTAATAAAATACAACTAATTTGTTGACACGTAATTTCGTGGATTTCAAATAAAAAACAACTAATTTGTTGATATGTAATTTCGTGGATTTCAAATTTTCGGGGAAGACCGACCGTCATAATAATTAAACTTTTATTAAAAACCCAGAGTTATAACGAAGCATTATCTGCTAATCTGTGTTGACAGCAAGACTTGAGGTTAATGTGCACTGAAGCATGAAAGTGTTGCCGATAATTGTCGATAAGAGCGATAAAGTGGTACACTTGTTCGTCCCGCTCGCTAATTGCCATCAATGCTGTTTTGACAATATTTGTAATTCTCAGCGCAATCGGTCCCAAAGTAGTAACAATTGAGTAATAAGGTCCCCAACATAAAACCGTTATCTCTCTCGTCTCTTTTAACTTTAATTGGCACTAATTTACATACGTGATAAATCTGAAAACTGCGTAAAAAATGATATTTTATATTAACACACTACTTGTTATTCATACTAAGTAATCATTAACATCGTAGTGCTTATCATACTAATTAATCATAAACATCTTAGTTTAAACATATATAATTTACGCCAAATGAGTGGAAAATAACAACACCATTTTTATTTCAGAAATATTTTAATTAGTCAAGATATGGTGTAATGTGACGTACTGAAGTGAAGTAACTATAACAAAAAACAAATATCTCGGATTACCGACAACAAAAGACAATGTCGGAAATGACATACGGAAATAACCTATTTCGGATTAAAATGTATAAATAATCGCTGGTACTTGAATTCGTGGTTCAGCAGACCAACGAAATCCACGAAAATTCGTACCACACGAAATTTAATGATTTTATAGTTTTTGGGTAGTGAGGCTTTAGAAATAGGATATCAGCAAATAACTACCTTTGAATTCTCATAAAAGCCATGGCTCTTTTGTAGGGCCACTCAAAAATGGTGTGCAGTGTAGCCTGGGCCGAGGACAACCCGGTGTGTAACCTTTTCTCATGCGGTTTCGACAGACAGGTCCTAGGTTGGAGCATCAATGTCCAGATCAAGGAATGAAAAGAGTCAGTCATGGATCGTTCTGAATAAACATTAGCCTAGTTCATGGAAAACTGGGCTTAATGCATGGGACAGCACTCTCCGCCTAAACTGGATTTTTGCTAAAGAGATGCTTTCTTCAAACGAAAAAATACAAACAAGTGGAAAGTGTTGTCTCTGATAAGCCTGTGCAGATTTCTCAGGCTAATCTGTAGAGCTGTAACGATTCAGATCGATGCATCGAAAAACCGATTCAAGGCCGCCAATTCGATTTCGATACCAATACAGCCAATTTCTGTTCGATTCACTGCAATCCCGATTGATCCGCATTTTAAACCTTACCTTCCAAATCCGTCATCTCAACGTTCTTGTCATTTGTAATACATCTTGTGATTGGTCAATAGCCAATATGTCATCCAATGAATGAATGAATAACATGCTGAGCATTACATCAACCGGTAAAATGGCTTCTTCAACCACGCCGAAAGACCCACGTCAAAATTAAAATCAAAAGTATGGGAACAATTCGTGTTTCGCGAAGGTTCTGATGCAAAGGCAACTTGCAAAACGTGTTTTGTTGACGTAAGTTATCCACATGGTTTGTTTACTTAACTGTGTGCATTCTGTTAAGAAATCAAAAAGAAGTTGTTTATTTACTAACATGTTTTTTTCTTCTGATAAACACGTGATACATTTAGCATTCTATGTTATTTAAGAACAACTCAACAGAAAGTTTTGTTCAAAAATTTTGTTACTTATAAAACAATGTTGCGTTTTCATATTTTATAAAATATAAAATTTATAAAAAATTAAACACTTTAAATGTACAGCATAATAAGTTAATAACAAATACCATACATATTATTTCATGCTCTGGACAAACCAAACATGAAATAGTTTGCAAAATAAGCAGGAAATAGTTTAATTTGAATCGAATCGAAAATAATCGAATCAGACCATTTCGTATCGAAATCGAATCGAATGATGGGTGAATTGTTACAGCTCTGGGGCGACACATGCATTAAGCCCAATGTTCCCTTAAGAAGGCTCATATTATCTGGAGAAATTAAAATGTTCTTGTTCTAAATACATTTTATTCCATGCTTACATGGAAGAGTGTGTTTTCAATACCAAACTATGAAAAGATTTGTTTTCTGTCATTGCCTGTCACCAAATTCAAGGTAGATCTAGAAAATATTTTTAAGTTTTTTTCTCAATTTAATTTGGTAATGTTATAGCTAGGTATTTAGTTGTATAGAATGTATGAATATAAATAGGTGTTAATAAGTAGTGTTGGTGGATGTTACATTGAATTGTCAATAATTATGTTATGTTTATTTGAAAAATTTATTGTGCATGTAAGAAAAAAATGAATATATTAAACGCAAAGAATACCATTTCATGCACAAATATGTTCTAGTACTGCATGATTAATACATAGAAAATACTGATTGAATATATTTAGTAAGGCATAGCACAACTAAACCACCTGTCTTAGTTCAAACTTATTTATTTAAGCTGGATTGCATTGAAAGACTAAGGCTTATTGAAACGCTGTCGAGTATGTTCCCTGGGTATAACCAGTACATGTTGTCTTTGAAAGAGATCTAAAGAAAGCCCCCACAATGGGGATCAAACACGCGAGCCTTGGCAGGTGGTTCAGGTTTCAGTGCCATAATGCCTAGCAAATGAATCTGTAGTCAATCACTATCCCATTATTGTTTGGCAATGTCCTATTTTAATCATTATGTTGATTTATTAAAAAGGCCTATCCAAACAACTTCGAATACGAACTAAGGGTGTCCAAATTTTTCTGCTAGGTCAACATTGTCATCTTTTGTCTGTACTAAATCTGACTGGGGTTTTGTTTAAATACTCTATATTTGTGCAACATGAAATTGTTGCTTGTTGTATTAGTTTCCAGTGGTGTCGCAACATAAATTGTTTGTTTTATCCATTCCATGCTTATGCCAGAAAAGTGCTGACTCATGCCAAAGATAAAGAAATAATTATTGCATCCATATTTATTGTAAATAATTGATTTTAATTAAAACAGTTATGAATTTCATTTGTGAGTATTTTCCCGTCTAAAAAATGTATGTAAGTGTATTTAATATACTTTAAAAAGATCATAAATTTAGACATGTTTAATAGATGTATTTAGCTTAATGTTTTATTTGCTTTCTGTTGATCAATTTTAACCGTTTGTTGTTTATAAAACCAGAGGCGTATGTTATCTTTGATAATACATGTAATGCTTTCAATGTATGAATATACGATAAACTAATAAGTTATAGCGAAACTCCACGAACTTCTGGAACACCCCTCGTATATGTTAAGTAAATAAATGATTTTTGTTTACATGCAAATTGCATCTAATCTTATCATAACTGAATCTCATGGATTAATATGATTATTTTCCAATTTTCTGAAGAAAGAAAACATTTTAAACGAATTGCTTTGCGACGATGGCATTCTAGTTTGCAGAGCAGAGGTCTTCTGATCGATAAATGTGCGAAAAACCAGTTTAAAATCGTGGCAGTGAATGCGAATTTGAGCCTTGTTCTGGAAATATAGGGTCAAATGCATGTGCGTAAAATGTCATCTCTGATTAGTTTGTGCAGTCCACACAGGCTAATCAGGGACGACACTTTCCGCCTAAACTGGATTTTTGTTAATAAGAGACTTTCTTCAAACAAACAAGAGCTGTGTTTGTGAAACACAATGCCCCCTACTGCACCGCTTTGAAGCAATATATTTGACCTTGATGGATGACCTTGACCTTTCACCACTCAAAATGCGCAGCTCCATGAGATACACATGCATGCCAAGTATCCAGTTGCTATCTTTAATATTGCAAAAGTTATGACAAAGGTTCAAGTTTTCGGACAAACACACAGACAATGAAAGACAGACAGGCCAAAAACAATATATCCCCGATTATTCGATCCGGGCGCATACAAAATTTCATAGAAGCAGAACGTGTTGTCCCTAATTAGCCTGTGCGGACAGCACATGCTTACCTGGGACTACACTTTGCGCACATGCATTTAGACCAGTTTTCCAAGAAAGAGGTTCATTAAGTGACAACTGCTGGCGATAGCTGGTGTCCAAATATCTAAGGAAACATATTCCTAAAATGTTGGATTTTTTTTTCTTCCCAAAGATACTCAAAACTGCAATCAAATTAGATGCTAGAAATTGTTAAAAATAAGTTGAAGTTTTCAACACTATGTTAATCATTTGATTAAATTCAACTTTGCACGTACAGCAAACAACACGTATTTTCTTGTGATTTGTATGTATTGACAAAATGATGATAGCAGTAATGCTTTTATAGAATTAAACAAAATTACTAAGCATTTAATAATTATTTTTGCAACTATACGGATTCGAAACGGATATAATAATAGTTAATGCTTAACAAATAAAGTTAGCACCAGTAGTTGGCGTGTGCCATCTTTTGAAAGGTTTTGTCAAAGTTTTAGTGTGCGTTGACCGAGTACATTGGAAACATTAATCAAACAAAATACTAGTTCCTTCTTTTTGTCACTGTATTTTAGTTTGATTTCTGATAAGTTAACATATGTTCGATACCTTTGGTTTGCAAAGCATAGGTAACGCTGGTGATGACAGCTTCAGAATAGAGGACAATGGTGTTGGTTTGGGAACAGGAAGTGGCGACAGAAGGATGTTTACTTAATACGTACTTAATCGGTGGCCAACAGCAGTTGGGCCAGACTTACCAGACATAAGGATGGTTATCACGCATCAGGTTGAGGTTTACAAGGCAGACAGGCAGTCATTAGCTTTATTCATTATCATCATAATACAATACACATTTGCGTCAGTATTATCATAATAAACATCATCACCATCACATGCAGCAGCTTCAACAACAGCAACATTATCACTGTTGCCGTATTCGTTATTGTTGCAATATCATTTGCACAAACTTATTCAGCATTTGCCATCAGTATTCTTCTGTTCTTATTAGTATTATCAATATCAGAAAATTATCGTTAGAGACACAACAAACATTTAAAACATTTGAAATCATTTGATTTGCATCAGACATTAAAAACCAAACTTAAAAAAAAATATGATTACAATTTGCACAATGAACATGTAAATATTATTGTCTTGCACATGTATCACTTACACAAGAATATGTAAATATAAATGTCTTGCCACATGTAACACTTTACTAGGTCAAGGTTGGATCTTAATCTTAAGTCGCATTGATATGCGACTGAGGCCGTCAATCTGACTGCGAGGGAAACCAATATGAAGTAGTCTAAGAAAGTCTTTACAAAATTCATTATCAACAATCTCATCAACAAGATCACCATCAACAACACTGTCACGTGCAGACCATTGATTGGTGGAACGTGCCCAGTCATATATTCGAAACCGTTCCACATCAACATGCTGCATAGTTTCGAGTTCTTGTTGGATGGCTATGTATTCCTCTGATGGAATTATATGTTTCACATTTGTGTCCTTGAAATGACCACAAACGAATTCCACTCTACACTCAAGTGAGTGAGTCCATGCAGACAGCTTGTTCACCAGCTGGCGAAGTTCTGATGGATGCAATGTTTCAAAACAGACAGTCACATGATTCAATGACAGAGGAAGCTGTAGGTCGATATATGCAATTAAATTCATTCTAAGCGTGTCCAGCTGTGAGAGGGTTGCTAGTGACCGTGACAATGACGATACATGATTGATAATTTTCAATCCATAAGACAAATAATCCCGACACAAAATACTCAGATTCTTGACACTCAGACCGAGCAGAGTCTCCCATAGACTAGGGCTATCGACAGACGGATTGAATGTACACGTATTGTTTAAATCCGTTGTTATTCTTGCGTCTGTAAAAGGTGACTTGCTGACTTTGAGAGAAGTTATGTCACAACGGTACATACCACACTCCACCCTATGATCGAGTGTCAACAGTGTGGTGATCAGACTGCGTAGCCAGGTAGAGGAACACGTTACATGTAACAATTCAATGTGTTTTATGGAGGGCAGTACTGGAGTATAGTCTGCACACAGTACTGGATCAGCACCGTTCAAAAGACACCATGTATGAATGTCTTTCTTGTCACATCTGTTGAAATCAAATTCATGTAAACCAATAAACTTAAGTTTTTGATTGTTATTAATGAGAAGTTGCTTCGGTAACACTTGCACTTTATTGCTGATTGTTATCGAATTTAAGTTTTCAAACATTGACAAATCTAGTTCTTTATAAGCTGTGCATATTTTAATACATTTCAGATTCTTATAATGAATAATAGAGTGTGGTAGTAAAGTTACTCTATTTCCAAGATCAATTGATTCTATGTGTTCATAATGTGACATGTCAAGCGCTTCACATTTACAACCCATATTCATTGTTAGATATTTCAACTTCTTCAAACCCGCAAGTGTATTTGGTAGCACGGTTATATCACCATTGAGCTCCAACTGTTCTATGTGTTCATAATGTGACATGTCAAGCGCTTCACATTTACAACCAAAATCCATTGTTAGATATTTCAACTTCTTCAAGCTCGCAAGTGCATTTGGTAGCACGGATACACGATGCTCGAGCTGCAACTGTTCCAAGTTGTGACAGGCTGATAAGTCAAACTCCAAACAAGACGCAGACGATCTGACTTCTTTCTGATTTGCTCTCCTACAGGGGTCGGCATAATCACGTGCAGGTAATGAAACGTGTACCTGACAAAGAGAAGACGAAGCGAAAACATTTAAAGATCGAGCCCGTGGAGCGTTCAGTGCAAAGATGTTGATCAAATCTTCAGTATTACTTTCAAAAAAGTCAAAGTGACTCAGATGTAGGCCTATTGGAGTGTTCTTGTTTGCCACAGCCTCCCTATAACCTAAAAGGATGACGCTTTGGAAACCATAGTGATCAAACCCATGACGAACATCGACGCACTGATTCATCAGTGCAGACAGTTTATTAGCTGCCAAGATGTTGAAGCCACAAAGAAATATGAAAACTTGAGAAATATCCAGAAAAGAATCCCTATTACTTTTGAGATATTCGCAAATAACGTTATCAATCACGTCTGTATTGTTGGAGATGTGAAGAGCAGCAAAGTACTCTTGAACAGTCTTGTGGACAAACGAGCTTGTATTATCATAACATTTTTTACTTTTTCTTTTGGATATTAATCCTGAATGTAGTGCGAACTGCTTTGTACTTTCAGACAAATGAGCCGAAAGATTAATGTCGCTGAACACTAGTGATATTTCTTTTTCATTTGAAAACAAAAATGAAAACGCAGCTTTGGCTATAACATCTATATGTTCCATGTTTGGTCTAACGTAATTCGTGCGATAAAAGCATTTTACTGGTGATGGGTGGTATTGATCAAAATAACTCATTTGTGGGTTAGCTTTTTTACATAAGTTTTCAAGCAAAGTGGTGTACAATTCACACCTTGACGCTCCGGTAAGACTCTCAGCCATATCATCTACCCATGTACAGAGGACAAGCGTGTGTAGCATGGGCGAAGATGATATCGACTCAAGGTTACGACTCTTCAGAAAGTTCTGAAACTTCTTCACAGTTTCGTTAAGATCCTTTGTTTCATCAAGAAGATGTCGCAGTATCCTTTTACTGAATCCCTCAGAATCAATTACTCCGTAAACTTCCATCAATATGTCTATTTGAGAATTCTTGATACGTTCGTCCGCGAGTTTCCATGGTCTAGAAGTTGTGAGCACAATGCAATGATCCTTAGGAACTCCGTCCATAGATGGCAGAGCTTCTTTACCAGACCACTCATCCATACCGTCTTGAACGACGAGGTACATCACATTTCTCATTATGTTTAGGACCAGATTATTCGCACTTTCCCATTCGTCTGCCGCGTAGATTTTGTAGATGAGCTGTGTTTGTATCATGTGTGTTACATGTTTCTGTTCTCTCGAATCGCGCAACGAAATGAAAAAGAGAAACTTGAATTCATGAAGGGTATCAACATCACCAAACGCCGTTTGTTCTTTTGATTCTGTCGAGGGCTCATGCACGTTACACCAGTCGTGAACTAACTTGGAAGCAAAACTTGTCTTGCCGCTGCCTGGCTCGCCTTGTAAATATGTACGTCTAGATAAATGATCACCTCTATAAAAGCAATCTCTGTATGTTAATATTTGTTCTTGTTGTGTGCGTCTCCCATCATTCTCTATCTTCATCCTGTGTATTTTTGGAGTGGCATAAACGTCTTGTACGTGCTTATCGAGACTAGGATCCAAAGTAGACAGAGGCACGTAGCAAACGGTATCACGGTAATGGTTCACCAATCGCTTTAGAAGATCTGAAATAGTAATACTTCTTAATAAAAACAAATAACCTGCATGTTTCTATGCAGTAACCATATACTAATTTTTTTTTAAAGAAAACACCGCATAAAAGGTGCATGTCTATGAATAATACGATATTGTATTTTCAAATATAAGATAATAGTTATTACAATTGTTGAATAAATTTGTCTCCTTTTATAAATGTTAAGTAAAAAACTTTTTTGGAATCCCTAATCTAGTTTGTTCTTTCGTGCGCAAAAAAGAACTAGTAGAAAAGTCTTTTTTAAGTTATTTCACATAAAGAACCGCTTATAGCCTGATCCCTACCGATTTGCTGTAGTGTATATAATACACTTCTAAAATGTAGTACGTATTTATTTCTATTATTGAGTTGGAAGCCGACAGAAGGCATGTATCGAAAATGAAATGTATCATGCAATTTTAATTTCTAATTAAAAACGGTCTAATCCGCATAAAAATGTACCCAGATGAATATATTTGTGAACGTATATGCATTATTCGAATACATGTAATTTTTCGCAGAAATACAGATACACATACCCATAAAAAGCACTTTCGCTGGTTTTATGCACTCCGTCCTGAGGGTATATCGTGAAGGCAATTATCAAAGGAGATCAACTTAATGAAAAGCCTATTCCATGGTAGTTTTAAAGACTGACGGACAGAATGAAGGACAGACTGGCCATATGACAGACAGATCCACTATGAATCCAAGTGACCCATCTCTAGTTATATGAGGATGGTTTATTAACCCAAGTTCAAACGTTTGAGTGCTAATGTTTGTCTGTTTGGTAATTCATGCTTATTCAAGTGTGCAAATTGGTTATAACGAAGGTTATATATATTTTGTCAAATAAAACTTGTTTAAATTACAAACCTGCTACGCCTTGCTCGTATTCGTCTAGCTCCTTTTCATTCGCTGCTTGATTTATGCGGTTGATGCTTTCTTGTGTCTTATTTTTAATGAGTTGTTCTCCAGCCTGTGTTTTGTTTTCAATGCTTTGTTCTCCAGCCTGTGTTTTGTTTTCAATGCGTTGTTCCCCAGTCTGGGTTTTGTTTTCAATGCTTTGTTCTCCAGCCTGGGTTTTGTTTTCAATGCTTTGTTCTCCAGCCTGTGCCTTGTTTTTAAGGCGTTGTTCTCCAGCCAGTATTTTAGCCTCTAAGGTATTCAAACCTTCTTTCAGGGTCCTTACAGCCTCTTTAGAAAAATGTTCTCCGGCCTCTTTTGCTTGTGTGAGGGTTTGATTGGCTTCTTTCAACAACTTGCCCAAATCATCAAGTGAAAGACGATCATTCTGCAACTACATACAGTATTTGCATTTGTAGACTTTTAAACACAGATTCGCAGTTTTGTGATATCAAAATCCATTATTATATAATCTGTGTTTGTATATTATACAATAGACCAAGTAGAGACAAGTTTGCAGGGCAGAAAACCATATAAACAAGTGTTCCACGGACGGAGACATATGCCCCCCAAATAGGACTTGAACTAGTGACCCCAATTTCAATAGGGGCCATCTACTGCCCAATGCCAATGCGCATGTGAAGTATCAAGCAAATCGGTCAATTTGTTGATGAGTTATTGATCGGAAACAATTTTCACACTTATTGTGACAGTGACCATGACTTTTGACCTAGTGACCCTAATTTCGATAGGGGTCATCTACTATCCAAGGCCAATGCGCATGGGAAGTATCAAGCCGGTCGATTTGTTAACAAGTTATTGATCAGAATCGCTGTTCCAATTTTTTGTGCCAGTGACCATGACTTTTGACCTAGTGACCCAAATTACAGGCTTTCTACTGCCTCTCCACAAAAAAGTAGGGCAAAAGTGGGGCAAGATTTTAGCAAAAAGTAGGGCAAAATAGGGATTTTTACTGTTAAAAAGTAGGGCTAAATAAGACAAGGGCTGTTTGTAAAACATGCATGCCCCCCATATGAACTGTCCGTTGTAGTGGCAGCCATTGTGTGAATACGTTTTTTGTCACTGTGACCTTGACCTTTGACCTAGTGACCTGAAAATCAATAGGGGTCATCTGCGAGTCACGATCAATGTACCTATTAAGTGTCATGATCCTAGGCAAAAGCGTTCTTGAGTTATCATCCGAAAATGATTTTACTATTTTGGGTCATCATGACCTTGAACTTTGACCTTGTGACCTCAAAATCAATAGGGGTCATCTGCGAGTCATGATCAATCTACCTATGAAGTTTCATGATCCTAGGCGTGTGCGTTCTTGAGTTATCATCTGAAAACCATTTTACTATTTTGGGTCACCGTGACCTTGACCTTTGACCTAGTGACCTCAAAATCAATAGGGGTCATCTGCGAGTCATGATCAATCTACCCATAAAGTTTCATGATCCTAGGTGTATGTGTTCTTGAGTTATCATCCGGAAACCATTTAACTATTTCGGGTCACCATGACCTTGACCTTTTACCTAGTGACCTCAAAATCAAAAGTGGTCATCTGCGAGTCATGATCAATCTTCCCATGAAGTTTCATGATCCTAGGCGTATGCGTTCTTGAGTTATCACCCGGAAACCATTTTACTATTTTGGGTCATCATGACCTTGACCTTTGACCTAGTGACCTCAAAATCAATAGGGGTCATCTGCAAGTCATGATCAATGTACCTATGAAGTTTCATGATCCTAGGCCCAAGCGTTCTTGAGTTATCGTCTGACAACCACCTGGTGGACGGACCGACCGACAGACCGACATGAGCAAAGCAATATACCCCCTTTTCTTCGAAGAGGGACATAAAAATCATTACCATTTTTCAGCTGGAATTACCGTTAAATTGATACATAACCTAGCCCATCTGATGCTGTGAGAATGCCTTGTTCTGCCCATCCTTGAAATAAAGGCACCTGAAATTTTTATTTCTCAACATCAATTTACACAATGAAATACAATAATGAACATGACATTCAAAACATACACTGTTAATCTTATAAAGCAAAGTACAAAAGCCCTTAGTATTAACCCTTTCCTCCATGAATATGTACCAAAATACACCCACTATGAATATATAAGTATTCTTGCACTAGTACTAAAACAAAGAATTTTCTCATCACAGGCAATAGTGAAGAATTATATTTTTATTATAATTGTATAAGCAAACAGAGACCAAGGTCTATTCTGTTTGCAAAGGTGTTAAAATAAGTATACCTGGAGTAAAGGGTTAAGTACAGTAGAATTGCAATAACTTGAGCTGGCGATATCTCGAAAACTGGTGATAACTCGAGCATTAAAGGAAGTCCATAACATTTTCCTTTAATTTCTATATAAAAATACCCGCAATAACTCAAACATGCAATTTTTGATAACTCCAGGATGTGTGCTGGTCCCTGAAAGGCATTTCACACCTAATTAACTGGCAATTATTAGAAGACGCTTTTTCGTCTGGTCGGTGCTAAAAATAATCGAGTTGTGAGAACAACGCAATCAAGCAGACAAAAAAACGCTTGATTAGTGTGAAGTTAGTCGCAGTTTGAGAAACACTGCAAATTGTCATCCTTTAAGATGCGCATGTACGTACCTTGTGTGCTATTTTATATATGCTACATGAACATTGAACATTCTTTGATTATATTTGTGCTATGTGAGTATGTTGATTAAATTTATAAAGCCTTTCTTTTTCCAAGCACGTCTTACATGTAAATAAAGCGTTTGCGGCTAGAAGTTAAGCATAACCAACCGAAACATTAAAAACAAATAATACCATGGATTACTCGAAACCTGCGATTACTCAAGCATCAAGGTCAGTGTTACCTCGAATTATCGCAGTTTTACTGTAAAATTAGTTTCAAAGCATACATGTTAGTAAGTGTAAGAGCTAAACAGATACTACATAAGCATAAGTATTGGCATGTACCATTGTGTGTTGTATCCATGATCATAAGCAGTTAGAAAACATAATTGATTGCAAGGTTACATTTATGCAAAAATATGAAAAAATACCACAAGCTCAGCATTTAATATACACATAAAAAGCAATCTACAACACAATGAGGTGGAATAGGATATGCACGCTTCAATACACTGGCCAAACATTTAAGTAATATACTCAGTTAGTTATAGGCCTACAATATTTACATGAACCATATTATATGCCTGAGATAATGCATCTTTGTGTTTCTGGCCCTGGGCATGGTTCAGTGTTTGTGTTGCACCAGTATTTCCACACTGTATAGTTTTCTTACAAAGAAAACAGTAACCAGCAAAGTCAAAGGAGGAGTCCTTTTCACACCAAGTATTTAGTTGATGTCCATTAAAAGTCTGTTTTCCAAAGCCAGGAAGCATTAAATTTTGTTATTCCATGTGGCATTATGGCTGGTTAGTATTGACTAGCATGCAGGAAAACTAATGGATCTAATACCTGTAAAGACAGCTAGCTAAATAAACATGCACAAGCAGATAAGCTACAAGATGCTAGTGTACTGATGTCAACAACATATGTTCGCAAGTTGATATATTTGCTATTAATAGCAAGATCACCTGTTCGCTAATTAACTCAATAAGAAACATACTGGATTAATCAGAAAACCAACCATGATCTTCTGTAAAAATCACAAAATAATCAGTTCCCTAAATCATCCACATTTAAGTCACTTGAAATAATATTGACAAGTACACTAAGCACCTGCAACAATGATTAAGAGTGGTAATGAGTAATTTTTATGTTAGTGAAACTGACTAGCTATAGTACTAAAATGGACATTGTATGGATCTAAGTTGTTAGTACAGTCAACTCTCGTTATCTCGACATTGGATATCTCGATACTCTCGATATGTCGAAGTAAGCTAAATGTCCCAACTTTTTTCCTTCTTTATCTATATAAATAAACATCGCATATCTTGATGTTCGTTATGTCGAATAATTCGATATCTCAATATAAAATTTTGTCCCGAGTCCCGATTTTACATGTATTTACTGTGGTTAATCTCGAAGTGCGAATAACTGTCCCAGTGTTGGCAAAAGGTGAGACATTTTTTCTTTGATACTTCACCGTCCCACTTCGCCCGGCTGCTCCTGATACTGTGAGGTAGAAAATTGATCCGTTAATTGCATCAATGATCACACGTGTGTAATGTCCTCAGCCATTAGCAATTGAGTAAGGCCTGTCACTTTAACTGTCACTTTAACATCAATTAACTGCAATTAATACACAGCCTGCCGAAAGGCCGATAGACTAATAATCGATTGAACTTTGCATTTCAAACTACAAAATGTACATGTACATTTCAGTATTCCGGAACGTGACTTACGCATGTTCAGATAGAAAACCCGCGTCTTGATTGGACGTCAATTGCATCATAACTTTTATAGCAACATTACCGGATGTTTACTTGACAGTTTAGAAAAATTATAACCGCATGTGTTCATGCAATTCTGTAATACTTTAAACGTCATTTTAAGCATTAAAATAGCAAAATTAATCGTGCCTCGTAAAAACGTGTATGTATCAGGTAGAGAGTATTATGCCACACGGTGACGGCTTAAGTTAGACCACTTAGCAGGTATTTAGATGTTAAAAACAAGGTAAATTTTCGTCTTTGAAAACGCCTAATCGGATATCTCGAACTCTCGTTATCTTGATATTTTATCTTGTTACCGCGGACTTCGAGATAACATGAGCGGACTGAATGTCACTGCTGCAACATAGTATTAACACAAAGCAAATCAAGGCTGGTCAAAGCAGTTGGTAAATGCAGTGTCTTATACCAAACTACAAATGCCACGGTGTTAATCAAATTTTAATCAATTTATTAATTTTAAAGTAGATGTGTGTCCATAGGACACAGATGCCCCTACAATTTGGCTCTGTCACAAAGATTCATATCGTTTGCTTTATTAGGGGCCATAACTTCATAGATATCTGATACACTTGCATCAAAATACTCAGGTATACAAGTTCACATGCTGACAACTATTTACAGAAAGATGGCTCTAGCAGTTATACTTTTGAGTTCTGCGGCACACAAACTTTGGGCTATGGACAGCCAGATGGATGGACAGACAAACAATAGCAAATCACCAACTCCCTTTTTTGTGGGGTCATACAAAATTATTTATGATTAATATGACACTTAGGACAAGATGTGTTTGTGAAACACAATGTCCCCCTATATGATGTTTGACCTTGTAGGATGACCTTGACCTTGACCTTTCACTACTCGAAATGTGCAGCTCCTTGAGATACACACGCATTTCAAATATAAAATTGCTAGCTTCAATATTGCAGAAGTGACATTACATGCGCAATTTTGACCCATATATTTGACCTTGAAGGATGACCTTGACCTTTCACCACTTAAAATGTGCAGCTCCATGAGATACACATGCATGCCAAATATCAAGTTGCTATCTTCAATATCGCAAAAGTATTCATAAAATAAGCGATTTGGGCCACATATATTTGACCTCTGACCTTGAAGAATGACCTTGACCTTTCACCACTCAAAATGTGCAGCTCCATGAGATACACATGCATGCCAAATATCAAGTTTCTATCTTCAATATCGCAAAAGTATTCATAAAATAAGCGATTTGGGCCACATATATTTGACCTCTGACCTTGAAGGATGACCTTCACCTTTCACCACTTAAAATGTGCAGCTCCATGAGATACACATGCATGCCAAATATCAAGTTGCTATTTTCAATATTGCAAAAGTATTCATAAAATGAGCGATTTTGGCCACATATATTTGACCTCTGACCTTGAAGGATGACCTTGACCTTTCACCACTCAAAATGTGCAGCTTCATGAGATACACATGCATGCCAAATATGAAGTTGCTATCTTCAATATAGCAAAAGTTATTGCAAAATGTTAAGGTTGGCGCAAACAGACATACAGACAGACCAACGAACAGACAGGGCAAAAACAATATGTCCGCCACTACTATAGTGGGGGACATAAAAAGCAAGCTTTACATATAAACTCACATGTATTTTGTTAGAAAGGAAAGCAGCATCTGCAATTTCGAATTTAACCCATAAGGTTTAAAACACAGCATGGCATTTGTGGGTTCCCTCAGCTAGTAGCATCATTGTGAAAAAAAGAAACTTGGTAGTGAGTGTAAAGTCTAGATGAATCGTGCATATCTTTCACCTCTATTTCAAGAAGCACATATGTTATGATTAAATAGAACATACATGTATTTTCACAGTGTAAAAAGAAATCATCTTACCTAAAGACCAGTATTTCTGTACTGACTAGCCAAGGAGCCATGGTGCTTTCAAGGATGGACATCAAAAGGTGATCCCCCAAACACATCTGAACTGATTCATAATGAATCAAAATTCTGCAAAATATCTAAAGAAGAATCATGTACCCCGGTAAGCCTTCATTTTACATTTTATTTATTTTACCTGCAAAATGAAAAAGTAGGGATAATAGGGTTATTTTTGAAAAAAGTAGGGAAAAAAGGTTAAGAACAAAAAGTAGCGAAAAGTAGGGACCAGTAGAAAGCCTGCAAATTTCAATAGGGGCCATCTACCGTTCAAGGCCAATGCACATGTGAAGTATCAAGTCAATCGGTGAATCAGTTGACGAGTTATTGATGGGAAACGATGTTCACACTTAGTGTGATAGTGACCTTGACCTTTAACCCAGTGACCCCAATTTCAATAGGGGTCATCTTCTTTTCAAGGCCAATGCACATGTGAAGTATTAAGCAAATCGGTCAATTTGTTGACGAGTTATTGATCTGCAACGATTTTCACACTTAGTGTGATTGTGACCTTAACCTTTGACCTAGTGACCCCAATTTCAATAGGGGTCATCTACTCTCAAAGGCCAATAGCCAATCGGTCAATGCGTTGACGAGTTATGGATCTGAAACGAACTGGTATACAGAGATTCAGACTGCTCTACCGACAGACAGACCGACCAACATCCAGCAAAACAATAAACCCCTTCTTCTTGGACGAGGGGCATACAATTCCCATATTGACAATTATTAAATGCATATATGCGTCCGTTTTAATAAAGCCTTAATTTGTTCTATTAATTATTTACTGTCGTGTTATTATATGATTCCAATATCTCCGTTCAATAATGTGATTTTCAATATCTTTGACCAAACAGATTGAATATTTCAAAGTTGTTAATGTGCTTCATTATATTGATATTTGATGACAGTTAGATTGCCTTGTAGGTCCAATTTATTGGTTCTAGTTCACTCAACGATTTTGATTGTATGTCCAGTGATATTCATCAAAGCAGTGTTTACAGTGCTCCAGCTAGGATTTTAAAAGAGCAGGGGGGCTATTTTGTCACAAGGGCACTTTCGAGTGCGCAGTCCTTTGTCAAAAGGGCACTTTTGAGCGTGCGGTCTAAGCTGGAATGCTCCCTGTTGCATATTAATTTATATATAATGAATAATTGTAAGAATATATAATTTCCATTATTATTAAACCGTGCTTATAAATGTTTACAATGAGAAATAAATTGATAACAATAAAATACGAGTTTATAAATTATAAAAATGTCTAAAAAATTATAAACAAGGGACAAAATTGTCACAAAACCAGGTTTTCATTGTGAAAAAAAATCTGATAAAGGGAGAAAACTCAAACTGAACTTTTGAAATGAACAAACAAAATTAACCCCCTTTGTAAGTTTGTTTTAAAAAAAATCTATTTTTAGTCGTGGCGACCTTGACATTGGAGATATTGACGTGATTCTTTCGTGCGACACACCGTCCCATGATGGTGAACAAATGTGCCAAATGATTTTAAAATCTCACAATGAATGACATAGTTATGGCCAGGACAAGCTCATTTATGGCCATTTTTGACCTTTGAACTCAAAGTGAGACCTTGACCTTGGAGATATCGACGTAATTATTTCGCGCGACACACCGTCCAATGATGGTGAACAAATGTGCCAAATGATTTTAAAATCTGACAATGAACAACATAGTTATTTCCCGGACAAGCTTGTTCCGCCCGCCCGCCAGCCCGCCAGCCAGCCAGCCCGCCCGCATTCGCAAATCTAATAACCAGTTTTTTCCTCGGAAAACCTGGTTAATAAAAGGGCAAGCCGTTGCCTTGGAAGGGCAGGGCAGGGCTTAGGGAGGGCAGGGCACTCTTCCATTTAGGCCTAGCTGGAGCACTGGTGTTTATATTTCGATTGAAAATAATTCAAGTGCAATTTTCTAATGATACAACCAAACATCTTGTACATGTAGTACACATATTCCTGGGGCCATTGCAAGCATTCTTTATATTATATACGTCTTTATAAAGAGACAAACAACACAAATACAATAAATTTACATCACTGATTTTCCTGCGCGCTTCTGTTGCTGAGGAATCATGCAATAAGCGGACTGGATCAGCAAGTAGGGTGGTCAGTGTCAGAAAGAAGTACTGCAGATCAGCATCTGTAACCTTGCAGTCCGCAGTGTGGCGTACATCTCGGCCTATTTGACGGACCTAGAGGGAAAAAGGATCCCTGTGACGTTAAGGACCCCTAGAGTGAGAATGGATCGCTGTGATGTTAAGGACCAAGAAAAGAAGAATTGAGGTAAACCTTTACACACATGGACTGTCAGCGTCGAAGTGAAGACATGTGATTGTAAAAATGCTTAAATATACATAGACTATTTTAACTAAGACTTGTATATTTGATGCATTTAGAAATAATTGCATGACATACATAGCGTCATAACACATAGAAATATACATATGAACAATTCATGAGTTAACAAACTAACTTTGTTAAACTAGACACATATTCAGTCTTTTAGACTGGTACATTTAAAGATTACCTTCTCAAGCGGGCATCGCTTATCAGGTGGAGGTGGACACAGGCATGCGGCGGAGAGACATGTCTGGAAATGCGTGCAGTTCAACATGATGCTTACCACACCATTGAAGTCAGATTCTTGCACAGAGGATACACTGCTATATCCATCCCTTGGGAGGTAGCATTTTCCGATTTCCCACGGATCCATTGCCCATCTTTCAGCTTTAGTGTTTGCCCAACTGGGCCCATTAAATCTGTGTAACAATGTGATATTTTGTTTCACTTTATCACATGTTTGGCATGACTTTGGTTGTTGTGAATTGTGGAAAGAACAATTATTTCCTTTCCTCTTTTTACACACGTCCTGAGTTGGACACGGTATAAGGTTTTGAATAAAGCATTGTCCACAACTTCTACCAACTATTGTTTGGACGTTTAACAATTCCGTCACAACAAAGTCAGTCAATCCATCCTTTGTCAAATTGAGGGCAATGCACGCTTTGAACCAGTTATTGGTCTGCTTATCGGTGAAGATGTTGGTGTCGGCAGCCATCCTCAGGAGACTAAATGAACCATTCAGTAGAGAGTTAGTTTGTGGACAACCGAGGAGAAGATGGTATTATGGCACGTCGTAAATGTTCTTGTCTGTGAGCATCCTCTGATCATGTTATCTTGGTTTCTTTATTTGTCCTATAATTTAATAAGTATATTTTACAAAACTTAGATCGTCTGTTCAAAGAATCAAACCAACTGAAACGTAAAGCATATCATTCTTAATTTTCTTAACTAGATAAATAACTAAAGTTTAGTTAATAAACAATAATTTCCAACAATAGATGGTATGGGGCACTCTGAGGAAATTGATGTAGTAATCCAGAATAAACAAGTGGGCACTGATGGCCCTGTATCGCTCCACTGCTGAAAAAAGGCTGAAACAAATATTCTCTGCATGTGCAAATACTAAAATATAGGCCCTATTTAAGCACATGTACACTTTTGTGACCCCTGGGCTTGGTCAAAATTAACCCCAGGGGCATAATTTGAGCAAACTTTGTAGAGGACTACTATATCTCACTACATGTACATACAAAATATGGTAGCCCTAGGTCATAGAGTTAAGGACAAGAATATTTTTAAAGTTTTCACAAAATAACAAGATATAAGCGTATATAATGTTCAATTTTGTGACCCGCGGGTAAGGTTCAAATTTGACCCAAAGGGCATAATTTGAACAACCTTGGTAGAGGACTATAAGATAATACTGCATACCAAATTTGGTAGCCATAGTCTCAATGGTTTTCAATAAGATTTTTAAAGATTTCACAAAATAGGCGCTTTATATGCGTTAATTCAATTTTGTGACCCCCAGGGCAGGATCAAAGTTGACACCAGAGGCATTATTTGAACAAATTTGGTAGAGATTTATTAGATGTCACTTTATACCAAATTTGGTAGCCCTAAGGCCAATGGTTATGGACAAGAATATTTTTAAAGTTTTCACAAAATAGGCCCCGTATAAGCGTATGTTCAGTTTTGTGACCCCCGGGCAGGGTCAAATTTGACCCCAGGGGCATTATTTGAACAAACTTGGTAGAGAACTGTTAGATGTCACTACATGCCAAATTTTGTAGCCCTCCTTATGGTTAAGAACAAGAGAATTTTTAAAGTTTTCACAAAATAGGCACTATATAAGCATATAATCGATTTTGTGGCCCCCGGGGCAGAGTCAAATTTGACTCCTGGGGCATAATTTGAAGAAACTAAGTGGAGGACTATACAATGTCACTACATACCAAATTGTGTAGCCCTAGGCCTAATGGTTATGGACAAGATTTTTTTAAGTTTTCACAAAATAGGCAATATATAAGCATATGTTCAGTTTTGTGACCCCTGGAGAAGGTTCAAATTTGACCCCAGGGATAACATTTGAACAAATTTGGTAGAGGACTATAAGATGTCATTGTCACTACATACCAAATTTGATAGCCCTAGGCTGGATGGTTGTGCAGGACAGAAAGATTTTTGAAGTTTTCACAAAATAGGCCTTATATAAGCATATGTTCCATTTTTTGATCCCCTGGGGCAGGGTCAAATTTGACCCCAGGGGCATAATTTGACCAAATTTGACCCTAGGGGCATAATTTGAACAAACTTGGTAGAGAAATATAAGATTTCTCTACATACCCAAATTTGGTAGCCCTAGGCACAATGTTTATGGACAAGAAGATTTTGAAAGTTTTCACAAAATAGGCCTTATATAAGCGTATGTTCAATATTGTGACCCTCGGGGCAGGGTCAAATTTGACCCCAGGGGCATAATTTGAACGAACTTGGTAGAGAACTATAAGATGTCACTACATACCAAATTTGGTAGCCCTACACCCAATGGTTATGGAAAAGAAGTTTTTGAAAGTTTTCAAAAAATAAGACCTTTATAAGCATATATTCAATTTTGTGACCCCGGGGCAGTTTCAAATTTGACCCTTGGGGCATAATTTGAACAAACTAAGAAGAGAACTATTACATGTCACTACATACCAAATTTGGTAGCCCTATGCCATACAGTTATGGACAAGAACATTTTAAAAGTTTTCACAAAATAAGCCTTACTTATATTAGCATATGTTCAATTTTGTGACCATCGGGGCAGGGTCAAATTTAACCCCAGGGGCATAATTTGAAGACATTTGGTAGAGGACTATTAGATGTCTCTACATACTAAATTTGATAGCCCTAGTTCCAATGGTTATGGACGAGACTCAGAGGTTTTTGAAAGTTTTCACAAAACAGGCCTTATATAGGCATATGTTCAATTTTGTGACCCCTGGAGCAGGGTCAAATTTGACCCCAGGGGCATAATTTGAAGAAATTTGGTAGAGGACTATTAGATGTCTCTACATACCAAATTTGATAGACCTAGGCCAAATGGTTATGGACGAGAAGATTTTGAAAGTTTTCACAAAATAGGCCTGATATAAGCATGTGTTCAATTTTGTTACACCCGGGGCAGGGTCAAATTTGACCCCAAGGGCATATTTTGAAGAAATTTAATAGAGGACTATTAGATGTCTCTACATACCAAAATTGATAGCCCTAGGCCCAATGGTTATGGACGAGAAGATTTTTAAAGTTTTCAAAAATAGGCCTTATATAAGCATATGTTCAATTTTGTGACCCCGGGGCAAGGTCAAATTTGACCCCAGAGGCATAATTTGAAAAATATTGGTAGAAGACTATAAGTTGTCTCTACATACCAAATTTGATAGCCCTAGGCACAATGGTTATGGATGAGAAGATTTTGAAAGTTTTCACAAAATAGGCCTTATATAAGCATATGTTCAATGTTAAGACCCCCGGGGCAGGGTCAAATTTGACCCTAGGGGCATAATTTGAATAAATTTGTAGAGGACTATTAGATGTCTTTACCAAATTTGATAGCCCTAGGCCCAATGGTTATGGATGAGGAGATTTTGAAAGTTTTCACAAAAAAGGCCTGATATAAGCATATGTTCAATTTTGTTACCCACAGGGCAGGGTCAAATTTGACCCCAGGGGACTAATTTGAAGAAATTTGGTAGAGGACTATAAATGTCTCTACATACCAAATTTGATAGCCCTAGGCCCAATGGCTATGGACGAGAAGATTTTGAAAGTTTTCACAAAATAGGCCTTATACAAGAATATGTTCAATTTTGTGACCCCAGGGCAGGGTCAAATTTGATCCCAGTGGCAATATTTAAAGAAATTTGGTAGAGGGCTATTAGATGTCTCTACATACCAAGTTTGATAGACCTAGGCCCAATTGTTATGGACGAGAAGAGTTTGAAGTTTTCACAAAATAGGCCTTATATAACCAGATGTTCAATTTTGTGACCCCCTGGGCAGGGTCAAATTTGACCCCAGGGGCATAATTTGAAGAAATTTGGTAGAGGACTATTAGATGTCTCTACATACCAAAGTTCATAGCGCTAGGTCCAATGGTTATGGAAAAGAAGATTTTGAAAGTTTTCACAAAATAGGCCTTATAATAGCATATGTTCAATTTTGTGACCCCTGGGACAGGGTCAAATTCAACCCCAGGAGCATAATTTGAAGAAATTTGGTAGAGTATTATTAGATGTCTCTACATACAAAATTTGATAGCCCTAGGCCCAATGGTTACGGACGAGAAGATTTTGAAAGTTTTCACAAAATAAGCCTTTAATAAGCATATGTTCAATTTTGTGACCCACAGGGCAGGGTCAAATTTGACCCCAGAGGCATAATTTGAAGAAATTTGGTAAAGGACTATTAGACGTCTCTACAAACCAAATTTGATAGCCCTAGGCCCAATGATTATGGACGAGAAGATTTTGAAAGTTTTCACAAAATAGGCCTTATATAAGCAAATTTTTATTTTTGTGACCCCCGGGGTAGGGTCAAATTTGATCCCAGGGTCATAATTTGAACAAATTTGAAAAAGGTTCACCCCAGGAACATTCCTGTGAAATTTCATCAGAATTGGACCAGTAGTTTAGGAGAAGAAGATGTTTTGTGGAAAAGTTAATGCACGCACGCACGGACGCACGCACGACGGACACAGGACCATGACATAAGCCCCACTGGCCTCTGGCCAGTGGAGCTAATAAACACGTGGACCAGAAGACTGGCAGGCTTCCAGTGGAGTCCAGGGTGACGTCTTGGCCAGGTGCTAGACCGGTTGCCCCCAAAACTTCTGGATAAAAGCACTTTAAAGGGACAAGAAATGCACTATAATTGTTTCAAATCCGAAAAATATTTTGTTTGCGTCTATCCATTATCCTCTTTTCATATGCCCATTGTTAGAAACAACAACCGCAAAAACTAAATACATATTGTCAACCAATCAAAAAACTATGGCCATTATTGTTCACCGTGGCTGAAAACGGGCATATCAGTCCATAGATTAAGAGTGACCCTAGTCTGATTTTAGTAATGAGTAACACGAGCTGATTGTTATTTACTGTTTTCCTAAAGGATCGGATTTTATGTCCGTAAGTTATGCCCAGAAAGTCTAAAAATAGAATTGATTTTAAAATTGCCTCGAAACCAGACGTCAAGGACCGACAAAGGAGTTTATTTTCAGTTATCTGTTAAACAGCTGTTTAACTCGCCCCAATAGTACCCGCAGCTATCTATATGACTAAGCGTATGTGTTTTAGAGAAGCAAATTTCAAAGATTCTCTAGACTTAAAATAAAAAATCACTTAGCACACCAACCCCAATTATCTCATCAATTCTGAACGAATTGGGAAATCAAACTCTGTTGCTTAAACAAATCTTGTTTATCAATATTCAAAATAAGAGAGATAATGCCTTACACTTTTGAACACATATCATTTAAATGAATTATATACGTAAAAACTCAAAATATTCACCTTGGAAATAACAATTATGTTCTTGCCGGCAGGTTATTATTTGTTGTTGTTGCGCATGCGGGGGCACTTTACAGTTTCTCAGGCCCACGTCTCAGGCTCATGGGTCTCGATTTAAGATGGCTTGTGTACATCAATAGTGTTAACATCTAAAAACAAACCAAACACTGTTTCATTTCAATTTCAAGTTTCATTTATATTGCACTAAAAATGTTACTCGAATGTGTTAACAGTGTTTCACTATGATTATAATAGCTATATAAAAAAAATTCCTCGCCCCATGGCTGCCATGTTTTTTAACGAACCATAACCATTTTCAAACTCAGCTGAGCTATCATTAGAACACATGTTCTGACCAAGCAGGGTTGGCATATTGACCGGTCTATTGAGTATTGACCGGGCCGGCGGTCAATACTGGTCATATCTAGTCAATACTGGTCGATTGAAAAATGTAGCATTTAAACATTACAAAGGAGCCATTTTGTATTAAATCAATAATTATTCTGTAATTGATAAACTTTTTTCTGAGTTATTTATTGTAAAAAAAAATCTTTAAAGCTGTAAAAAGTTACTTCTTTATTATTTATGGAAACAGCCTTCGATACATAAGGACTAAGGCAATATCTTTATCTCAGTGTATCACATCTGTTACTAAAGTATTATTACTATTGTAGGTACCATAGCATTTCACTTATCTATTGATGTATCTATTTGATAAGCAGATGGACAAACAGAACTCTTGTGTATTCTAGCGTTATAAATCTGGCCTCTTAGTTGGTAATAAAATGCATGCAGTGTTATGTCTCTGATATTGACAATTAAGCAAATCTGCCCTTAGGCTATTTCATATCACTCACACAAGAAGATTACATTGTACTTGCTATTAATTTAATAGTTACTTCTAACTTGTTTCCTTTCTATATTAAGACGGTTTTTTTCCCTTTCATATTAAAAAGTTCAATTGGTATTCAAATGAATAAACAATCAAAGTTCTTGATTTTGCCAACAAATAATGTTTTCCAGTTGTGGGTCTACTCTTCTTTTCAATTATTTTTTTTCTTTTAATAATTATTTCTTATTATGTTTTTTGTCTTATATCAATAAAAAAAAATTTTTTTCATTTTTTTGTTTTAAAAGTATTTAGAGAAATCAATGCAAGAATACATGACAAGTAAGGATTGTGTCAAAAAGGTGCCATTTAAGGCTCTATTATGAGTTTTGGGTGCCCCAACCTGTATAGGTGAGAAGACTGTTAGAAGACTGTGGGGACAGTGGGGTATGAGGAACAACTCATACACAGTAATTGACAGGTTCTTGTTGAATCAAGCACAGAATTATCTGAGCATCATAATTCATTAGAATTGAAAAAAAGTTCAATCAACCAGAAAAATCAAATTGACCAACTTTGACTTATTTGCAAAATTTTGAGAGATTGGCCTACAAATTGCATGAACATGTATAAAATAGTGGGTATTAATAGCTTAAGACATTATTGGCAACATGTCTGTTTAATTTATATTATCAATATTGTTTAATTAGGCATGGAATATAAATTAAAATTGGGGGTGAAGTTCAATCGACCAGTATTGACCAGTAATGACCACTTCGGGAGTATTGACCAGGGCGGTTTTAAGCGGTAAAAACCGCCTGTTAAAACCGGGAGCGGTCGATTGGTGCCAACCCTGTGACCAAGTGTCAAAAAGGTTTTACTAAAGCCATATGAAAAATGCCCTGCCCCAAGGCAGTCATGTTTACCAACGGAATGGATCTAGGTTTTACAAACAACCGAAACAATTTGCAAACTCATCCAAGATATTGGTGGGGCACATGGTCTGGACATGCACTATCTAGAGTTCTGAAGACGGAGAGACATGCCCCCTAAACAGGGCTTGTAACTAGTGACCCAAATTTTGATACGGGTCATTTACTGTCCAAGGCAAATGCACATGTGAAGTATCAAGCCAATCGGTCAATGTGTTGATCAGAAATGATTGTCAAACTAATTTTAACAGTGATCTTGATCTTTGACCTAGTGACCCCAATGATAGTGACCCATCATTAGAGCTACCGCTTGACTAAGTTTCATGAAGATTGGCCACAAAACATCGAGAGTATTTACAAGGATTTACTATTAGAAAAACTGTCACACCTCCTGACAATCATGTTTTTCAACCACCTGGAACCATTATCAAACTTGTCCAAGATATCATTGGGACACATGTTCTGACCATGTTTCATAAAGATTACACAATAAATGTGACCTCTAGAGTGTTAAAGAAGTTGTGTTAATGACGCAAAAGAGACAAAAGGCGATCACAAAAGCTCACCATGAGCACGTTGTGCTCAGTTGAGCTTATAACAAAACGCCCCACCCATTTGCGGCCATGTTTTTCATCCACCCAAAACTGTTTTGGTACTCATCCAACACATTTTGACAATGCACAACAAACAAATAATCATCTTATCATGTTTTTTATATTGTGACAGTAATGCTTTTACAAGCCACTCGAGTGATACAAACTCTTGGAAAAATTGACTAGCGTAATATTCTGTAAAGATCAGTTTAGGAAACAAAGAGAACAAAAGGAGAACAGTTTAACTTTAATATAAAATAAATTCATAAATTATATTCCAGCCTTAAGTTTTTTTTATATTAACCTTAAAATAATACTTGATTGAGGAGCATTAATCAAATTACAGTTTAAGGCAAAGGGCAGATATGAACTTGTAAATAAACAAGAGATGTGTTTGTCAGAAACACAATGCCCCCATATTGCGCCGCTTTGAAGCCATATATTGGACCTTTAACCTTGAAGGATGACCTTGACTTTTCACCACTCAAAATGTGCAGCTTCATGAGATACAAATGTATGCCAAATATCAAGTTGCTATCTTCAATATTGCAAAAGTTCTGAGAAATGTTAAAGTTTTCGGACGGATCAACTGACATACTGACTGACGGACATTTCAAATGCTATATTCCACCCTACCAGAGGCATAAAAAGTGTCTATGTAAGGGCCTGAAATCTGTCACATTTCTATACTGAATTTCCTGTGAATGGCAGCAGTTGAAATCGACTTATATATTTTCTCTATTAGCTTATTACATAACTTCCCACATGATATTCAAACATGAAATGTTTATTAAGAAAATGTCAAGTTACGGGCAAAGGACGATAGTACTTTTCAATAAGAAAATCTGCATCGGCCTGAAATGTTACAAAGATTCCATAGTAAATATCTCCGAGACTATTCACCTTAAAATAAAGAAGTTGTACATTTTTATATTACCTTTAAAATGATATGTAAAATGAGAATTATAAAAAAAACAATAATGTATAAGCAGAAGGCAGATACATGTATGTCCTTTTCAATAAGAAAATCTGCGTTGTTCTGACATGTTACAAAGAATCGCTTATGAATATCTCTCAGACTATGCACGTTAAAATCATTAAGTTTTCTTTGCCTTGTAAATTTGTATATTACCTTTAAGCTGATACATACATCAGAAGTATTTATAAAAAAGCAATAAAGTTTTATGCAAAGTCTGAAATGAATTTTTCATTAAATAAATCCAGGGCCCTCGTTTGACCGATTTTGGAGGCGTAAATTCGGCCTCATTCCCCCTAAAAATAGTATACTTTTCCCACTATTTCAGCTAAAAAATTCCCCCCATCCAAAATTTGTTGTATTTTTTTTTTTACTTTTATCCCTATGTTGCCAGCTGGTATCGTGCTATTAAGATCAATTGACCTTATCGCAACATCCGGGCACTTGCGTCAGTTAGAGTTACATTCTCCTTGACGACAGTGAAAACAAAAGCGCTGTCGCCATTTTATTTGCATTGAAATATTTAACACTGCTCACAATTTTCTACAGTTAAGGCACATCTTCGCGACCATTTTTCAGAATAAAAATACCCAGAAATAGAAATTCTTTCATAATAAATTTAATTTCATGAACGAACACAAATAAGGATGAAAACAAACAACCAATAAATTTTAAATATATGCAACATATAGTAGCTGATTTGAACCTCTAAATTTGTTACCTTATTACCTTGTTACGTATTAAATAAATTCTCATGATAAAAGTTATTGTTTTTATTTAATTCACACCAATTTCGACACTTTTTGTTTCCCCATGTTAGGTAATTGAATGCCCCTTTCTTCATCACAAACCGATTATCTCGTTATGATCGGAGACTGTCCAGACAAAGAAAACACGGTGTCATAAAGCCAGCTGGGGACCTATACTTGGGGCTCTGCATAAACCACATGTGGTCATTAAACACAATTTATGATACCTCTATGTCATCTCTTGTCATACTGAGCAGTCATTTAAGCCAAATTTTTAATGCCGAAATAATTGAATATACAGTTGCTTTATAAAACACGTTGACACCTTAAATAAACATTTAATTAAATTAAATGCAATATTTTTCATTTGATTGTTTGCATCAGTCTTAAAATCGTGTAAGCCTTTGTATTCTGTTGTTTAATTGCCCTTTTGTTTTGCATAATCCGATTATCTCGTTTTGATCAAATATTGTCCAAACTTAACTGAGAAAAAGGTGTCATAAACCACACTGGGTGGTCCAGACAGTGTCATTTAACACGATTGATGCCACCATGTCTCCTCTTTCTGGTAGTATTAAGCAGTCATTTGGATGAATAATTAACGCCGATGTACTTAACAGTTGCTTAAATTAGATATGTGACATATGGTCAAATATAAAGTCATGTCCAATTTAGATTATCAGAAATTTACACCGTAAAGATACTAGCCCCATTAATTTATTAAAGTATTTAATAATTATAAAATTTACGTAAAAAACAAGTAACGTATTTAGCGTGTATCAGTTAATTAAAAAGACGTCATTCCGTATTAAGATTTAATGTTACGACAATAAACGATCAACATCATAAAAAAGAAATTACGTTTGACAGCAACGGGGGTAAATAATGTTTGAAAAACAAATATTTATACAGATATATGTGTGTTAATTTTAATATTTGTCACTCGTACTCATGACAATGAACACAACTAAGGCTTTCAGTAAGTCATGTACCAGATGTCCCTACGTATTTTACAGCTTCACATTAGCATGATAAATTGACATAGTAGAAATATAATTATAATGTTCGAAGATGAATGAACCCTGAAAAGAACGACAATACTCATTACATCAACATCTACAAGGATACTCCCATTATTACAGAATAAACGAATTTACCCGGTGTCTCAGTGAGAAAGCTAATCATGAATGTCGCCGTACTCGATCATTGGCCACTTGGTCGGGTCATTTTTCCAACATCCAGCTTGCAATTTGTACGGATCATTAAGTCCAATTAGTTTTATTTTCTGATCATATCGGGCTTTCGAAGTGCAATCTAACCCTTCATAATAGTAAAAAGACATTTTAAACACCAATTACAGGACATTTAATTACCTATCGACTTCCCAATAGGAATGCAATTGACGAAATATCAGCAGAGGTGCTCAATCAGCGTGGTAAATCCAGGGTTTTTTTTTACTAAGAAAGTGACGCCGATATTCGGCGTCTTCCCCTACCAGAATTTTTCCCCTAAAAATACCATTTCCCCTCCAAAAATATAATTTTTCACCAAAATATAATATTTTACCCTCAAAGAATTTTTTTTTTCTTTTGGGAAGTCGACGCTTATCCAATTTGTACCATGTACAACGATCTCTCTCTCTCTCCCGACGAACACTCAAATCTGGGAATCCCAGTGATTCTATATATAGCTCTTAAATTACGTCATGGAAACCGGGCAACTAATCGTATTAATCATGTGACTATTTTACTGGATTTCGGTCTTGCGCGAGAAGGGTGTTTCGTCAATTAATTACCGGAAACCAGTCGAATTTTCATCCGGGTTATGTGAAAGCCAAGATATAAACGTTAAAACAGAAAAAGTCTCACAATTGGCGTTCATACACGAACAAAATAAAACGTTCGGACTCTGAAAATATTAATTGCGTTGACGTATTTTTTAAGAATGAATCATCAAAAACCGTTGAAACCCAGCAGGATTCGGAGGTACATGTAATCAACATCGATTAATACTGTCGGATTATTGTGAAAGTGAAAGTAGACAATCGGCAGCTGCCGCACCTTTCCCTTCCAATACTGTAGCAGATCTAAATCGTCAACCCATTCATCATGAAATTGAAATCACAATATTGACATCGTTCCCCGGCCCAAGTTGAAAACATTTCCCATTATTAGATCTACCCCTGCAACTTTATTTAGGACTTTGACTTTAATATCATACTTGTTCATGTGTTTAAGAACAAAAAGGTCAGAGACATGACTCTTTTTCTAAAAAAAAACCTGAAGTCTGTAGGTCAGTTATAGACATTGAAATGAACAGTTTTTATTTTTTCCCCAAATATGTCTCTTTCGCGCTCGATTTTCCCCTTTTACTCAGCGTCCAGCGTCTTCCCCTTTTTCTAAAAAAAACCCCTGAAATCGACTGTATCTAGGGCATTGTTTTCACCGTCGCTAAGGGACTGCCCCTTTTGTGACGTCATCGCGATAAGGTCAATTCTTGGGGACTGTGGAAGATAATTTTAAATATGGTAGGTTCTTGTTGAGTCGTTCTTTTTTTTGAGCAGTGGTTGGTTTTAGAGCATACATGCCAGCCGTCCCGATCTCGGCGGGACAGTCCTGCTTTTGGGCTCTTGTCCCGGCATCCCGATATGAGATGATTTGTTCAGACATTTGTTAAAAACGATGTAAGGTCTATAAGTTCCCAATAAAATTCGCTTTTCAGGTGAATATAGAAAGATTTATTAGAAAGATTTCATTTGAAGTAATTCAATTTTATGTATCACTGAAGTATAAACTATTTGTGTTGTGCTAATTTTTCAAAGTTTATATATAAAGCTTATATAACGAATTATTATTTTACATTACCCCACCCACTACTTTTCATTTTAGAAAGTAAAATGTCATCGACTATAAACTCGACTTAGATCAAACAAAAACATCTTAAGAAACAAATGCTTCTTAAAGAAAGATTTCTACCGTAACCAAATATGTCAAAGTGCGTGTGTTTTGTGTAAAAATGCTAAATAAACACTTGATAACAAACCCTTGAAAGCGAAAGTTGGAAATTGAAGATGATAGGTTACATTCCACAATTTCGTTAGGAGTATGGAGGTTTCATCCTACTACAGTTTTGTACACTGATATTTGTGTTCAAAGGGCGTACTTAGTCGTATCAGTAATAATACATAGAATGTGTCGTAGAGGTGTGAATGATAGGTGAAAACTATAAAGCAACTTCAGCATCTGTAAGTGTCAAAGCTAAACACACAATTTATGTATTTGAAGATTATTTATTCATAATAAGTATACAGTACATGGGTATTTTAACGCACTTCAAGCGATGTTGTATTGAGTTTTTTTGTATATTTTATGTTTACTTATTTATGGTCCATGTGTTTTTTTAAATGCATTTGAAGCGATTTATAGTGCGATTTATCTTACATTTTATATTTAATACATTTACAATATTGATAAAATAAACTGACCCACGGACGTAGAATTGTAATATATGCAAACAAATCACTTACAATACATGCAAAAGTGCACAATATTAAAATTTAACGCACAAATATAACGGTATAAAACAACATACTATTCACACACATATCTATTACATAATTTTATTTTATTTAGGATTTGTCAGAAGACTTCATGGTCGTCATCGAGGATAGGGTCGTGCGTATTCTGGTCCAAGTCCTGCAATGTGGCTATATGTCCGCAGTAATTGTGGTTGTTATCTCGTCGTCCTAATACTTTTCGATACTTCAATAATATTGACCATTGGAACACTACTCCGCAAAAACATCACGATTAACATATGTGAACATATGTATATTCATTTGATAGTAACATAAGATTTTAGAGTAGGTATTGTTAGACCGCTGCAAGCTTGTGAATACAATTTACACTTAATGTATTCATTGTTTTCGTTTTTTTGTTAACTTTAAAAGTACAGAATGAGCAGGCCCGTACCCAGGCACTGGGCCCAGGAGCCCGGCCCCCCCCCCAGCTGGCTGTCGAGTTATGATTTTTTAATAATGGGTTTACTGCAAATTTTCTCACATGAAAGGGCCTACAGTACAATTCCCTGCAATACAAATGTGCAGATGTGTTTTATTGCCCCTGATACACAAGGGGATTAGCGCTAATTTACTCGCCAGTGGAGATAAGCCCCAAGGCAATGTTTTCTTATCACCTTGTACACACATCCCTGATCTGTCAATTACCCATTGTGCTCAATGCTTCATCTTTTGATGGTGGGTGTAACACGTCTTTTGATTGGACAAGGAAAGAGAAACCGCGAATGGATGGAACTGATACAGAAGGTCGTATGTCTGAACGATAATAGTGATTTCTCGTTTGAATTCAAACCTCCCCTAGAGTCATAGCTTATTAAACATTTCTGTGAAAACGGTGTTGTAGATGATAAACATTTTATAATGAATTTACTTTGAAATTTAAATAGAGGAGGTTTGATTTCAAAGAGAAAATACTAGTATGTTATATGTCAGTTACTGACATATAACCATAGTAGTATTTTCTCTTTGAAATCAAACCTCCTCTACAGTCATACTTTATGTTACATTTCATAATAAAGATTTTTTAGTTTCAAAGGTGTTTTTATATTCTTTATAAAGTGTAATACATTTCTGAAATCTAAAACTTTAAACTTGTGTATGAATTTCACACCAAGGGGTCGTTGATAATGCATGTCACGCTTTTTTTTTTACCATTTTTACCCCGGCATGTCACAAACTGTTACAAAATCTTGGACCCCCCTCCATTAAAGTACGTCAAAAACTCACACTTTCGAACATTCTTTTTAAATCAATACTTAATTTAAATTTAATCTAAAACTCAATTCATTATAAAACCGTATTAAAATTTCACTTACCGGTAAAAGAACTTTCACATTAAAGGCTTTTATAACTGTAGGGTTGTTACGATGAGCAGTAGGAATATTTATCCACGTGTTAACCTCTAATAAAAACGAAATTAAAATTTAGATTTTCTTTCAACCCTTTACTAACTAAAAATGGAACAGTCCAATTATTTCGTCATTGAAATCTGTGTGGAGGTTGTGCCAATTGAATAAGCCGGCCCAGCCAAGTTGCCTATTAAACATTCGAACAACAGAATCAGGAGATACGCAATTCGTCTTATTTTGACATAAAACTAATTCAAATGTTTCACAAAATTTTGAAAATTATTTTTAAATTCTACTAAAGAAATAATAAATAAATTATACATTTTTTTAAACAAATGTGTGACATCACACATGGCCTGACTCCCCTCCCCCATGGCACAAACTGTCACTTTCTTACTCACCCTTCCCCCCACCTGGAGCGTGACATACTTTATGGACGGCCAGTAATGGTTAAAGCTTTAGACTTCAGAAAGGTGCTGATTTACTTGTTATATATCCATAAATTTATAACACAACATATGTTTCTATATGCATTAAAATTCACATTGAACAGTGCCTAATAAAAAATATCTATTCGGGAGGGGCATCCCTTCCCGCACCCTCCCTATTTGGGCCCCCCCAGTCAACATTTCCTGGGTACGGCCCTGATGAGGGTGTTCGTAACGAGTGCAAAAACTATTGTTTGTACAATATTGTATTCTGGACATTAAGGGTGCAAGTAATTATATCAAACAATGAAAACTATCCCAAGTAAATCGCTGTTTAAAATTCATGTGCTTAAATGCCTATTGTTAACAATAGCCCATTATTTACTTTGTCAACTTATTGATTTAACTAATTATCATGGTGGTGTCGTGTATCGTTTATGACTAAGTAAGAATAATAACATTTTAACAGTGAAAGACCCACTTATCATCTGAAAAAATGATGTTGTTGGTGGAGGTGTCTTATAATCCTCATGACTTGTGCGATTCCTCAAGAACACCTAAAATAATGAAGCTCTGTGGCTGTTGTGTCTGATATTTATCATGGCAAGCTGATACTAATTGCCAGTGCAGCTGCAAGACCTACTGATTGACTGAACTAATGATTTTGGTGGTCTTATATTATATATTGCTATAAACGTCGTCTCATGGAATATTGAGGGATTAACTATTTCAAAACGGAGTGATTTGAAATTCACCTCATTCCTGTGCCAACATGACATTATTTGCCTAACAGAGTCATGGACTAACATTACAATAAATCTATTATTAACCTCAATGGTTATAGTAGACCAATACACTCATATAGACGCTACCAACATCGCAGAGCGAAACGTTCCAGCGGCGGGATTATTATATACATAAAAGACACTATACGAAAAGGAGTTTCATTAGTAAGAAATGATTTAGATTGTATAGTATGGCTTAAACTTGATAAAACATATTTTAAAAATGATTCCGATATATATTTAGCAGTTATATATATTCCACCAGAAAATTCAGTTGTTCATGATATGTATGAGGAAGATTTATTCTCAAAATTAGAATCAGATGTTACATTTTTCAATAATAGAGGCAAAGTATTTATTACTGGCGATGCAAACGCCAGGACCGGACATAAGGCCGATTTTATTGTCAATGATCGAAACCTTTGTGATATTGATTTTTTAGAAATAGACACTCCACTCCAACGGTCAGCCTGTGACCGAGGCTCAAACAGATTCGGTGACTATCTACTAGATTTATGTAAATCTACTAATATCAGAATAGTAAATGGTAGACTTTTTAAAGATAAAGGCATCGGTAAATTAACTTGCTATACAAATAATGGGGAAAGTACAGTCGACTACCTCTTAACATCATACAATATAAAGAAGTGAAACTCCAGCTAAGCATTTTAAAGATATAGCCGACTTTAAAGTCCACGATTTTAACGAATTTTCCAACCATGCCCCACTGACATTTGCTCTGAACGCGAACAATTTGAGTGATAACGGTGAAAATAATCCGCGCATACACTTTGCGTGGAAATCGGAGTTTAAAGACCAGTTTTTACAAGATATAGCGGGTGGGGTCCAAGATTTAGAGCACAGTTTGCAATCAGGCGTTGACTCACGCTGCGACCCAGATCTATTGGTATCGATATTCACTAACTTTATTAATACACGCGGTGAACCGTATTTCAAACGAGTTAGTAATACGAAAAATCAGTGTTTCTTATCAGAAGACAAGATCAAACAACGCTGGTTTAATGATGAATGCAAACAAAAGCGGGCGGACTATTTAAGAACAGTTTATGAATATAATTTACAAAAAAATGAAAATTCGAGGGCTGCAATGCTTGCTTCGAAGAAAGATTATAAGTATTTTTGTAGACAAACTAAATCAAGGTATAAACATGCACAAGGCAGGCAAATGAATGACTTGAGTCGTAAAGCGCCACGCGAATTTTGGAAATTATTTAAGCAGAAATCACCAGCTTCGAACGCGGAAAATGTATCGATTCACGAATTTTATGAATACTTTAGAACTTTATCTTCTGACACTGATGTCAATGCTAACAGTAATGAATATGACGAATTCTTACAAGAATTCGATCGTATTGAAAACAAGCCCAGCTCATATCCGGAACTTGATAAACCTTTTTCATTAGAAGAAATTAAAAAAGGGATAAAGCGTCTTAATTCTAACAAAGCGGCCTCACATGACAATATTATTTACGAATATTTCAAAGAAACAATCGATTTTATAGCCAGACCTTTAGAAATATTATTTAACTACATTTTAGATACTAAACTATTCCCAAAAAGCTGGTCGACCGGAGTGATTTTACCAATTTATAAACGCGGAAATGTTTCCGACCCTAACAATTACAGGGGCATCACGCTGATAAGCTGCTTTGCTAAACTGTTCACTGGAATAATAAATGAACGTTTAAAATCTTGGGCAGAATCATATGATATCATAACGGATGCACAATTTGGTTTTAAACCGAATTGTAGCACAGCCGACGCAATTTTTATTCTCAATGCCTTAATCGAAAAACAGCTGCATAATAAACATAAACTCTTTTGTTGCTATATCGATTACCGGAAAGCATATGCCGTCATAAATAGGGGGCAGCTCTGGTACAAAATGATTCGATCAGGAGTTGATGGCAAGCTAATGGCTATTATTCGTTCGATGTACAATGAGGTGAAACTACAAGTTAAACACATGAGTTCCCTTTCTGACTTATTTAGTAGCAACGTTGGACTATTGCAAGGGGAAATAACATCGCCGATCATGTTCTCACTTTTTGTGAATGATATAGAATTCAGTCTTCAAAACGGTTTAAACGCTGGTATAACACTTGATCAATTATCGGTTTATCTACTCCTATTTGCGGACGATGCAGTTATTTTCTCCGAAACCAAAGAAGGCTTACAGCAATCTTTAGACAACCTAGAAATTTATTGTAATAAGTGGAACTTAAGTGTAATTTTTTTTTTCTTTCTTTCTTTTTTTTTTTCTTTTTTTTTTTTTTTTTTTATTCATTTTAAAGCATATATTGTATACATACATGTTTTATTCATTTGCAAACAATGGTTTTAACAAAGTATACATAAACTATGCCTGATAAAGTTTTTAGAAAAAAAAATAAATCTTGGTGTGAATAATACTAAAAAAAAAAAAATGAAAAGAAAAATACATGGAAAAGCAAAACTTACATAAGAGTGATTAGTATATAAGTGGACAAGCATTATGAGAATTTAATTCGATTCCATTTTTGTTCAAAGATCTGCAAAGTGTCATTACTGAGGGCTATTTCTTTCTCAATCTGGATTTTGAGTTTAAGACTATGGATAAAACAATTAAAATTTGGTATTTGTTTCCTGTATTTCATGTGAAAGATAAAATATTTCATCAATATAAGAATAAAATTCACAATATTATTACCATGTATTGATTTTAATGAGTTAATTCCGAAACTAACACTTAATAAGGATAGTTTAACGTTTAGCTGTTGTTGTTCAAGAAAGGATGCTAATTGATTCCAAATAGGCTGGATGTGTTTGCACTCCCAAAATAGATGTTCTATAGTTTCGATGTTTTCACCGCAGAAGTCACATAAATTGGAGTTAGATAATTTGCATTTGAAGAGATATTTGTTTGTAGCTATAATTCTATGGACGTATTTATATTGAAAATTTCTCAGTGTGCTCTCAATAGTTGCTTTATATGGCATGATAAATATGTGTTTCCAATTAAGTTCTTGATCTCGAAAAAGGACCTGCCATTTATTTTGGGTTTTGGAGTTTTCTGTAGGTTTTTTTATTTGTAGTGTGTAAAATATTTTATTCGTTTTCTTTTGTCTTGAAAGTATGTTTTCTACGAATGTTGTTTGAGTACATGGTGTGTTATTTGTATTGATTTTAGATTTGATATGTTTGGTTATGTTTATGATTAATGTGTAGTACTTCAGGAAATCACTTGAAGGTATTCCGTATATGTAACATATATTATCAAAAGAGTAGAAGTCCTTAATTCTGTCGTCGTATAATTGGTCGACATATTTAATGTTTCGTTCAAACCAATGTTTATAGAAAAACGTGTTATTGTTTGAAGTTATGTCTTTATTGTTCCATAAAATAATTTTACTGTTGGTTTGGTAGTCTAGGTTATGAGTAACATTACTCCATGCTGATAGAACATTAGATAGAAATATGTTTTCGTTGGCAAATTCATGTAAGATATTATTGCTGATGTTACATTCAAACAGTAAGGAATCACCATATTTTTTTTTTAATTTTCTGGTAGAATAATTTCCATTTACTCGTATTGGTACTATCTAGGTATCTTTTAACCCAGCTGCATTTGATTGCATTCAAGAATGAGTCAATGTTCGTTAAGTGGATACCTCCATTTTCTACGGGTTGAATTAACTGAGTTCGTTTAATTTTGTCAGGTTTATCGTCCCATATGAAATTAAATATTGCTGAATTAATATCGTTAATAATATCATTTGGTGGATTTGGGAGAACTGTTAATACATAAATTAATTTAGGAAGTGCAAATGTTTTCAATACTGTGTTTTTTCCGATAAGTGTTAGTTTACGGTGGTGCCATGATTTTAAGCAATTTTTAAAATTCTGTAATTTAGGCAGTATGTTTTTTAGAACTGTATCGTTTTCATTGTTTGTAAATGTAATTCCTAACGTAGTGGCTTCATCGGATGTCCAATTAAATTTCATTTCTTTTTTATGATGAACATTACTTTGTTTTAATTTACCTACTCGTAGCACAGTACATTTACTTTTGTTAAGTTTAAGACCCGATGTCATTCCGAAAAGGGTTAGCGACTCTATAAGGTTATGGAAAGAGTCATAATTGTCATTTAAAAAATAAGTTGCATCGTCGGCGAATAGAGACTGTTTAATTTCTTCGTCAGGTTCTAGCGATATGCCATTTATTTGTTTATTTGATTGGATGTGATGTGATAGATACTCGATACATATAATAAATAGCGATGATGAAAGTGGACACCCTTGTCGAACCCCTCGTTCAATGTTAAAGCTGTTTGAGAAGAAGCCATTGTTAGTAACTATACTATTAATGTCGGTATAGAACAGTTTTACCCATTTGATGAGACTTTCACCGAAGTTCATATTTTCTAAGCAAGCGAACATATACGAATGATCAAGCGAATCGAATGCCTTTTCAAAGTCTGCAAAAAAAATTAGACCAGAATTATTTGAGTTGTTGAAATAGTTAATACATTCTTGTATAAGACGAACGTTCTCACCAATGTAACGTCCTTTTATGAAACCGGATTGAGATCTTGAAATGATTGATGGTAATATTTTTTTAATTCTGTTTGCTATACTTTTAGCTGCTATTTTATAATCATTATTCAGTAAGTTAATCGGGCGCCAGTTTGACAGGGATTCTAAGTTTTTTCCAGGTTTTGGAATGAGTGAAATTATACTTTGTTTTTGAAGCATGGTTAGACCTCCGTTGTTGAATGAATAATTCAGTGAATTAGTTAAATGTGTTTTAATATCGTTCCAAAATATTTTATAAAACTCGGTAGTGATGCCATCAGATCCCGGACTTTTGTTATTTTGCATTTCTTTAAGAGCTAATCCACATTCATATTCAGTTAGTAATCCGTCACATACTTGTTTTTCTTCTTCATTTAAAGCATAATGCGTATTTTTAAAGAGGGTGTTATTTTCAACATTATTTCGTTTATAGAGCGTTTCGAAAAATAGACGTTGTTCTTCTAGTATTTGACTTCTATTTGTTATGTCTTTGCCATTGACCACAAGTTTGTGTATAGTTTTTTGTTCGCTTCTACGTTTTTCAATATTTGCAAAGTATTTTGTATTTTTTTCATTGTGTTCAACATGCTGTGCCCGTGCTCGAAGTATTATGCCATTGAGGTGTGTGTGATAAATTCCTTCTAATATTTGTTTTTTTGAAGCAATTTCATTTTCAATGGCGGTGGTATCGTTTGTGTTTGTTTCATGCAACTGTTTTTCAAGTGCTTCAATGACTTTTATGGTTTCATTTTCAAGTTTGTGTGTTTGTTTTTTTTTAAATGACGTGTATCTTTTTGTTGTGTTACGTATATTTCCTTTGATTATTTCCCATAAGGTGTTTGGATTTGCATCTTTGTTATATTGAACAGTATTGGTGATTTCCTGTTTTATTTGTGTTTGATATTGTGTATCTAATAGTATGCTATTATTAAGTTTAAAGTATCCTATGCCTCTTTCAGGTTGTAATTCATGCAGTTTAAGTTCAACTATCGAGTGATCAGTCATAAATCCTGGTTTTATGTTGCATGTGTCGATAATATTGCAAAGTGACTCAGATACTAGAAAATAGTCTAATCTGCAAAATATTGTTGGTTTTGTGTTTGAGTGCCAGGTGAATTTTCTTTCATTCGGATTAACTGTACGCCATATGTCTATTAAATTGTAGTTTTCAATTATGTTATTTAAAATGTTTCTATTGTTTGAGTGTGTATAAAGATTTCCATTTCTTTTATCTAATAATGGGTTAAGAACAACATTAAAATCACCTCCGACTATAATGTTTTTGTCTTGGTTATATATTATATAGGATTGTAATGTTTCGTAAAATTTCGATTCATCTGTGTTCGGGCCGTAAACGTTTATTAATGTTAATTGTGTTTCGTGTATTGTTATGTCTATACTTGCTTGCCTGCCAATTATTATTTCGTTAAAGTTATCTACTGTTATTCCTGTATTACTTTTGATCAGAAAAGCGATGCCTTGTTTATTTGTATGTTGTCCGCTAAGATAAATATCTCCGTCCCATTCACTTTTCAATGTTTGTGCTAAGGTATGTGTTAGGTGACTTTCCTGTAAAAGACATATATTTTTTTTTTTTCGTCTAACCATTTGAAAATTTTAGTGCGTTTGTCTTTGTTATTTAGCCCTTTTACATTTAGAGTACATATATTAATACTCATACAAAAGGAGAGTTAAGTAAATTGCAATCTTTTGTGCGCCTGTCCACTTGGTTACTGTCCTAAGACATCGAATTGGGGTAAACATGCTAGATGAAAGATATTTTCTACTATACACCAAAAAATGAGTTGAAAACAAAAATGAACAAAGATATTTTCTACTATAGACCAAGAAATAAGTTGAAAAGAAACAAAATGAGCAAAAAAACATCCTAGATGAAAGATATTTTCTACTATACACCAAAAAATAAGTTGAACACAAAGATGAACAAAGATATTTTCCGTTTAACACCAAGAAATAAGTTGAAAATAAAAAAAGAGAACAAATAAACATGAGATAATAATACATGTATATTTGGCTAGACAGTTAACAGGGATCTGCCTATTAGAAATACGGTCAATTAATTTTAAACATTATTTAGTGCATTTTGATAGTGATATTAAAGCACTCGTTACGCAAGTGTAGAACTCGAACATAAGTACAATGTAGTTCATGTTTTGCAATTATAAAAATTAAAAGGGTGCCATATTACTCTATATGTTTGTTTTGAATGCACTGCAGCATTTATATACACATAGGCTCTTATATTTCTATATACCCATACACAAACACAGCTATATATACATACATGCATTCAGATTTGCATACACATACACACATGTGCATATATACATATCCATAAATCACACAAATAAACTAATTTTAATTAATTAGCAATAAGAACAGCCTGTGCGATACACCTTTATTAGTTTAAAGATGTACCAAGGCCACTGTTCATCGAATTGGAAAAAAAATTAAAAAAAGACAACAAGGAGCCTTAAAACGAAAGAAAACGAAAGCAGAAAAGCTTCTTGATGTCTTGGTCTAAAATGAGCATTTTGACAAACGTAACTGTAAGCATGACACAAGACCTTCATTTTACACACGTACTCGTTTACATACACTAAAATATCATTATAATCTGTATGCATGCCTTTTTGCACACATACATACATACACATACGAGCATACACACACACATATATACACGCATACAAATGCACTTACACATATGCGTTTATATTTCTATATATACATACACCCACACACCTATATATATAAATATATATATATGAATTCAGATTTGCATAAACATACACACATGTGCATATATACATAACCATAAATCACGCAAGGAGAACTAATTGAAATTAATTCACAATAGTAACAGCCCATGCGATACATCTTTATTATACCACTAATGAAGTTTAATTAAAACTGACCTAAATCTGCGAGATCGCGCATTGTTATTACAAACTTAAGTGTCTCAAAATCATTTATTAACAGCAGACTATTAATTTGACACAAGGAACATAACGGTAAAAAAGTTGTTTTTATATCGGGATTAGTAGAGTTCTGAATATATTTTATTGCTGTTATTTTTTTATATTTTTTAACGAAACATTCTCAAAGAATACGTTATTTATATTAATATGGTTTTATTGCGAAATTGTTGAGATTCAGATGAGTAAAACAGTTAAAAATAAAACTATCGAGACAGTCTCTTTCGAGGCGTACACAAAGAGATATGCAAACAATGACAAGTTTTACATCAGTTTTTCTACCACAATATCAGCGACACATAAATTCCAGTTCACTATAAAGCGATATACTCGAGGAGCACGTGCATTATAACTTACTACAACTGTTCGATATCATGGGCAGACAAAAATCGTAGTATAGAGACCGAAACAAATCAGGTTACAATAATTTTAAACTGGTTTTAACAATAAAAAATGAGTTGATGATGTTTGTTGTATTAATATAGTATACACTTGTTATTGATGTTATTGATGAGTGCACGCACGAAATACCCCGGTATTCGTTTACATAGGGGGTTTGAGGAATACAGACGGCTTGAACCTATTTCGGCCACGGCAAGTCGAGCCAGTGTTGGTAATCATCCCATTCAACATGATGCACAACGTCCCTTGTGTCTTTATACGAAATGTACCCGTTTCTGGACCACACACTTTTCACCTCATCTTTCATTTTACGATTGACACTCATAAATACCTCGAGATTTAAGGGTGTGAGGTCTTCGCGCACAAAAAGGTTTTGAGAACGAAGCACTTTACCTTGCCTCAGGATTCTGTTTCTGGTTATTCTCGATTTAAAACGTGCAATAATATCCTTCTTGCCAGCTGGACCCTTCTTTAACCTATGGGCTATATCTATGTCCTCTGTGGTAAGATTCTCGTTGGCAATGCTATTTATTTTTGCGACTATTATTTTGGTTGTCTCTTCTGCCGTTTCAAAGCTGGACTCACTTTCTATATTGACTTGCTCGACACCACTAATGATAATGTTGTTGCTCCTGCTGTATTGGTTTGATTCATTTTCTACTTTTCTTCGATTATCATCATAGTTTCCAATCTCACTTTTTAATTTCTCATTTTCTTCTGTCTGATGGTTTACTTCCGATTTCAAAGTTTTGATCTCGGTCTTTAACTTATCGTTTTCTACTTCCCTATCAAAAATTCTCGATTCTAGAACTTCTAGTTGCTTTGTAAGGGATTTCAGAAAGCCCTCTTTAACTTTTTCAAAGAGCTCAGTGACGAGATTTTTTAGCCTTTCTTCATCTCGCTCAACTATGTCTTTTACTTTCTCATTCATTTTACTTACTGATCTATCGACATTGGAAACTATGTTCGATAACTTAGATTAATTGCTTTTTAATTTCAGATATTTCGTTTGAACGTAATTTATCATCATTTGGATTCTCATGTTTGGACGATTTTGGCACAACATTACTGTCTAGCTGGTCAGCTTTCAATTCACTATCAATCTCACTCACACTCCCAGTAGAATTAACTTCCTTTTTACGTTTCTTGTCCGGTTTACTCATTTCGGATATTGGTGAGAAACTGTTTTTATTTTGGGCACTTTTTTATTTGGGCAGTATACATTGAACACCTCGACGTGACCCTTGCTTATAAATACAATCCATTGACTAAACTCGGTTAGGCTTGATTGAACATGTCACCAAAGATGGCGGTGTCCATAAAAAGTTCGAAAAACATAACACAATACTTGAATCATCGACCGCTCATCAGCCTGCTAACTGTCTAGACGGTTTTAAAGCAATTTTCACATACTCACACTTTGAGACCTTTTTTGTGTTAGTCCAAAAACTTGAAATGGAACGTGAAAACACTGTTTTACCTCACTCAATTAATTCCACCTATTATTCACACCATTTTAAAAACACGTCCACCATTCTTGACCCGGAAGCGAAAAAAAAAAAAAAAAAAAAAAAAATGTAAATATTGATAAAACAAAGATAATGGTTTTTCGAAAGGGTGGTGTCTTGAACAAAAATTATAAATGGACATTCAAAGGCAATGAAATTGAAATAGTTAGTAACTTTAGCTATTTAGGTATCGTCTTATCTAGTGGCGGATCATACATACCAGCCACAAACACCTTGTATGGTAAAGCGTCAAGAGCAATGAATAGATTGTTTTCTATAACAAAGGAGATGGTAGTCCCAATAAATATCATGTTCAAGTTATTCGATTCATATGTTGCGTCAATTTGGAATTATAATTGTGAAGTATGGGGGTTTATAACTGCCGATAATATTGAACGTGTTCACAGAAAATTCTGTAAAAGATTATTAAATGTAAAGATGTCAACTAATTCATTGTCATTGTATGCGGAAGTCGGTCGTTTCCCTCTAATCATTGGACGCTATTTAAGAATTGTTAAATATTTTCTAAAACTATATCAAACAAAACAAAGTAACTGTATTTTACACACTGTTATAAATATGCAAAGATCGGAAATTGTTCAAAGAAATAATACAGTGAATTGGTCATCAAAAGTTCGCGATATACTTAACCATTCAGGATTTGGAGATGTATGGTTATTCCCAGAATCTATTAATATCGACAAATTCATCCCTTTATTAAAAATAAGATTGCGAGATCAATATGTAGCTGAATGGAGGACTAACATTGATTCGTCAACATCGTTATATATGTATAAAGAATTGAAACCTACATTCGAAAGGTCATCGTATTTAGATTTAATTGAAAACAAAAAACATAGAAGGATTATTGCCAAAATGCGTCTCTCATCTCATAAATTGTTAATTGAAACAGACAGACATCATTATATTGACAGGAACGAAAGAATATGCCCCTTGTGTAGCTGTAACGATATCGAAGATGAGTACCATTTCATACTAATATGTCCGTTATACCTAGAAGAAAGAATCAAATATATCCCAGAATTCTATTACAAGCGACCTAGTATGTTCAAATTTATTAAACTCCTTAATAGTAGTAAGAAAACGACACTTAGAAAGTTAGCCATCTATTGTATATCATGTTTCAAAAAAAGAGATAACACTTTGTTTATTATCACATGATTGTTAAGAAGAACTATAGCTTATACTAACAATTGAGTGTACTTTGCTTGGTACATGTTGTTTGTTAACCATAGATGTATCAAATGTGGTTATGTTTTTATATGTATTCCATGTCACATTATAACTTGCAATTAGAGCACTCTCACTCTCCAGTGATGAGTGATTTATGAATTGATGAATGTAATTTATACAATGTTATTATTTATATTCATCACGCATGTCTGTAACATTATCATGTATTTGTATATGACGATAAGCTTGTTATGCTTAAGTCAAAATAAAAATTCTGTTCTGTTCTGTTCTATATTTGGCATGACCAGCTGATAATTATTTCCCACGAGAAGGTGGTATTTTCTAATACTTTGAATGACCAGCTGATACTATTTACCAATGAACAGTGCGAGACCAAGTATTTGTCTGAAATAAAAATGTTTGTGGTTACTGTGTTATATATTTTGCAAGATCATTTTATAAGACAAATTATTTATCTTATATAATGATGGTGGTGGTGATGGTGTATTTTATTTGGCAAGGCCAGTTGATACTTATTGCCGATAAGAAGTACAAGACTATTTTGTCTTAAATAATAGTGTTTGTGGTGGTAGTGTCTTATAGGTGGCATGACCAATGGATACAAGGTGCCCGGGAGTAGTGCAAGTAGAAATATATATCTGAAATAATGATGTTGGTGTTTTTTGCGTCTTACATTTGGCATGACTACCTGATAATTATTGCCCGTGAGAAGTGCAAGACCAGTTTCATGTCTGAAATAATGATGTTGGTGGTGGCTCTCTCTTATGTTTGACGTGACCAGCTGATACTTATTGCCCACGAGACGTGCACTACTAATTATGTGTTTGAAATAAGGATGGTGGTTATTGTCTCTTGTATTTGGCATGTCCAGCTGATACGTATTGTCAATGAGAAGTCCAGTCTTTCCAGAACGAGGCTTATATGACCTTAAGATATTTATTTGTTCTTGTTCTCTAAACATTAAACGTAATGCTTAAACGAAAGCCTGTGTATTGTGACAATTTTACTGTCAGTGCTTGTAAACGTATTCAAAGGGGTAAGCATGGAATATTTGAAGATTTTTGTTTTCAATTTTGTTTTTGTTATGTTATATGTATGTACATGTGTAAACAATACGTATACACAAATAATATACACGGTACTCATATACTGTACGCATACTGGTGGATGTTAATAAGCAATGTTGACATATAAAATTGTCAATAGCAATATAATATGCTCTTTAAAAAATCTTCATGAAATGCCCGGAGATTGCAAAATATTCAATTTAATGAACTAGGTGTTACGGTATCTAGTCACTTCGGCATTTGGTTACTTAGGCATCGTAAAAAAAGTGCCACTGCGGCACTCGGGTGTGACCAGTTCGGCATTCACAGTTAGTCAATTCGGCACTGGTATATTATAACATATTTAATTGGTGTTCAATCAGTTTGCAAAGTATTTACACAAATCACGTTACCAATTAAAGTAGGTGTGATGTATTTTTCCACAGTTGTCCAGATCAAAACTTATAATAGCAGTTCATTAAAAGTCCAGTTAATTGATACATACAAGAGTTTGGTATAATAAGATATTAGCACTTCGAAAAATTGCGTGTTTTTTTGAATTTACTAGATTTTATATGTGATGGAATTCTTTTTATTTGCGTTCTATTTATTAATTTACTTTTGTTTGGGTTTATTTTTTTGTTATTACATAAAATTGTTTTACAATTACTTTTCCTTCTAACTTATTTGTGACTAGATGTGATTTTAGATATAAATATATGATTATTGTTTTTGCAATATGGAGTATTTATGACTCACTAGTGTTTGCATTCAAAAAGTAAAGACCCATCATATTGTTCTAGTATTTTATGTTAATAATTCGTAAATGAAGCTTCTGCTAGATTTCCAAGATGAAAATAATATTCCTCTATACGTAGTTTGTGTTATTTTGTATGCATCATATGCATTATGCATCGAAAATGCTTCATTGATTTGATAAAAATTGTGAACTGTTTATCTGTATGTAAAATCATTAACATTCTTAAAAGTGTGTTTTACTTCATTGTCTGTCCTTTTGAAATATATCTGTTGGTAAAAATATTGCAATGTTCAAGCCCATTGTTATCTATGTTTGCCATGTATATTTTTTAAGTATAAGCTTTGAGTGAGTACATCGTATTGACGCAATGCAAAGCGGAAACCAATCACATCCACGTTCAATTGTCGCCAAATTCTCACTATTTTAGGACAGAGAAACCGTGCGAAAATGTAGCCGGAACCTTAGGGGAACCAATTACTATGTGAGTGAACAGTTTCCAAAGGACGTTGCCGACAGACGCAGAAGCTTGATGCCTGCCTTTCGGAAAGCACGCGCTGATGGCAAGAGGGTTTGGCTCAGCTATGACACACTGTACATAGACGGTGTTTCGGTGCGGTCTGACAGCGCAACAACCAACAACAGCAACAGCGGTAGCAGCAAGTAGGGACTTCCGGAGGCTGAATTAAAATTTCTCTCTTGGAACGTTCAAGGACTTACAAATACTAAACTTAGTGATGATGACTTTGTAAACTATATTCGTAAATTTGATATTATTTTATTGTTTGAAACATGGGCAAATAACTCTTCTTGTTATGACATTGTTGGCTATAAATGTTACCTTTTTAACAGGAAATTTCCTTTAAAAAAATCTGAACGATGTAGTGGCGGAATAGCAATTTATGTTAAGCAATCCATGGCGATGGGTATTTCTATTGTTAAAAGTTATCATGATGCCATTGTGTGGCTTCAATTAGATAATGTATTTTTTCATCTTACCAAATTAATGTATTTTTCATCTTACCAAATGATATTAATCAACTTCAATCAAATGGTAAAGTTTTTTTAGCGGGCGATTGGAACGCTCTGTAGGAAATAAGCGAGATTTTAATGTTTGTGACCGCACAGTTAATCCCTTTAATGACCAGTCTTACGAAAGTGTCTCTCAAATTACACGGAATTCAATGGATTCGCAATCTAATTGTTTTGACAAGAAGCTTCTTGACATGTGCACATCGCTCTTATTTAGGATAGCTAACGGTAGATTAAACAATGATAGTTAAGACGCTTTTACGTTCATGAATTCACGTGGTTCTAGTGTCATTGACTACTTGTTACTACGTGAAGAAATCTTTAATCTTATAACACGTTTTAATGTTGACTCTTACTCAGTATGGTCAGATCATTGTCCACTACTATTTAAAGTAACGTTACTTCTCAAAATCAACGAACATTTCGTACAATTGTTCGTAAAATAGACTTAACCAATTAAACATCAGTGTTCCTTATGGCAATCGCCGAAATTTCAACGCCAGATGTGTTCGTGTGTCGTATGAATAGATATATTCGCGGAAATTAATTTTGGCCACAAATAAATAAAAACGAGCATTTTGTATCTACAAAAATCTATGTAATGGTACCACATCTAGCGTTGAAATGTTGGCTATTGCTATACGGAACACTGATTGTTAAGGTGTAAAACTTTATTTTACGAAATACTTAACGAAATTTTCGTTGATTTTTAGCGTTATAGAGACTTTAAAAAGTGTAATACTGTAATATCGAGAAGTGTTAATGAATGTTGTACAACACGCATTATCTGGTTGGATCAGAATCGTGACGAATTTCGACAAAAATAAATCTCAAATTTACATATGTTAAACAGTACTATCAATGGTATCGATTGTACTAACGTTGACAGCATTGATTAATGCGTGGCGAGATTCTCAAAAGTACTCAGTGCATCTGGTGAGGCTTTATTTGCTAAGACTGTTTAAAGTGGGCAATCTTCTTAAAAAAATACGTCCTTTATAAGAGTAGACTGGTTTGACAACGAATTTCGCCTAGCAAAATCCGCATATTTCAATGCTCTAGCGGAATACAATAAAAGTAGATCAGATAGCGATAGACTTATTATGATAAATAAGAAAACAACATGCAAACGTGCTGTTAAATTGAAGCCTCAACAATATAAAAACAAAAGATTAAAAGAAATCGTAAGTCTTAGACACTCGAAGCCTAGAGATTTTTGGAAGCTTTTTAGCAAAAATAAAAACAGCATTAGTGATTCATTGTCCGTTGATGATTTTTATGAGTATTTTTCCTCTCTCCAGAACGATTTAAAAAGCGTAAATAATACCCAAGCGTAACAATTTTGCAATTTTTATAATTTAAATACTGACAATGGCAGATTTGAAGAGCTAGATTGTCCAATTACTATAGAAGAAGTAGTGAAGGCAGTTCATCGGCTCAAACGCAATAAATCGTGTGGCGTTGACTATTTGATAAACGAATACTTCAACGAAAGTTTTGATATTACTATCACAACATCTGTTAAAGATATTAAATGCTATATTGAATTCAGGTCATTTTCCTACACAGTGGTCCAAAGGTTTCATTGTGTCTGTTTTTAAGAAGAATGACCCGGACGACGTGCGTAATTATAGGGGCATAACTCTGGCGAGCTGTCTGTCTAAACTTTTTACGAGCATTCTTAATAGTCGACTAAATAATTGGATTGAAATCCCAAAAGAATTGTAAGTTCAAATATAAGATATTTAGGTAAATAAATCTCATTGAAGGGAGTGCAGTGTCCAAGAACAAAAACGATTGCACCACAACCATTAACTATTGACCTGCGGATAAATGACAAGCAATAAAAAATACACAATTGCGGTGATGTAGATTAACTTAAATGGATGCTTATTTATTTTATGCTTTCCGGTGATTTATACAAAAATATCAGTGAAATAAACTGGTATTTCACTGTTTTAAACAGTGAAAAAAAAGTGAAAATATCGATATGTTTCGCTGTTTTTCTGGGAAAATCGATATTCCACCGAATCCAACAAATATCCTTTATATATCAATCCTCTTCAAAAGCATCGTCAAACCAGTACTTTCAGTACTTTGATTTTCACCGCGGCGCTAGCTTTACTCGGCATCGTAACTTGATGATTTTTTGTCTGTTTTTATACTTAAAGTACTATTACTACTCAAAATCAACGACAATTTCGTACAATTTTTCTTAAAATAAACTTAACCAATTAAAAATCAGTGTTTATTATGGCAATCTTCGAAATTTCAACGCCAGATGTGGTCTGGTCAAATAGATACAAATGTTCGTTGTTTTTTCATTTTAATATTACGCAACGATATCTAGTCATACGACACACGAACACTAACATGGTGTGCGTGTGTCTTAGGAATAGATATATTCGCAGGATATTCAAGTGGAATTAATTGTGGTCACAAATAAATAAAAACGAGCATTTTGTATCTACACAAATCTATGTAATAATACCACATCTAGCGTTGAAATTGTGGCTATAGCTAAATGGAACACGGATTGTTTAGGTGTTAACTTTATTTTACGAAATACTTAACGAAATTATCGTTGATTTTGAGCGTTATAGAGACTAATGACGTTCGAGTGTGATATTTTGTGTTGTCAGAGCGCACACATTGGAATACAAAACACGTGCGGTCACCTAAATTTCCAAAAATAGTGTAAATATTTGGTAAGCGGTTCGGTCAACATCTTAAAATAAAAAGTTATTCTTTTATTTAAAAGGTGTTCGATTACATACAGTCTTTCAATTCACCATGCAACATAACTTGAATTTTTACCTTCAAAACAAACTAAATCTGATCTAAATCTAAATATGATGGATGTGCAAAAAAGACCAAACACTCAGCATGAAATACCAACACAACTTAAGGGTCGGCAACAATGCATTACCTTTTAAACGTTGTTTGTGTTCATTCATCGTTATACTATGCAAAAATTAAAATAAGTGAAGTAACGATGTTTTAATAAAAACAGCGCGGTGTGAAATGTTTCTGTAACAACGCTTCTGATCGGATCTTTCGTTTTAGACCGACGAATCGTCAGCGATGTTGAGAACTCGGTACATCTTTAAAACGATATTCACCAGTCGTGAAGTCAATTAAACGCTACACACTATAATTATATAAATATTATATTTATATGTTTTGCATTGTTAAAAATTATAAAAATTAATAAACACATATACATATATACAGGACAGAGCTAGTATACACTACTTAACAGTACCGTACTTAATCCCCTGAGTAAGACATTATTATGGACTAAATCTAGTCATTTACACATTATATAATAGTATCGTATCACATATCATAGCTGTTTACTAAACATAATATTTACAGACATTTATCACTGACCCATCATCAATGTTTTCCAGAAGTTTATCTGTTACACCCTTTTAAATAAAATGTTTATTTGCACTTTGCAAAGACGGAATCATCATTATTTACACCTGTACACCGGTAGAGTATCCACACATCACACCTGTCACAATTTTAGGGAGCATACAAATACTCTACACAGTCAACTTGCATGAACGTCAAGATCGTAGAATACAACATATACTTTTATCGGAAAAAGCGCGGCAAAAAGATGCTTCTACGGAAGTAGTGTACATCTGTATGATTGATCAATTACATGTCAACTTATAAGGTTAAAATATCATGTACGTATCGATACAAGCAGACAAAGTTATTTTCTATTGCACATTTAAAACATATAAGACAAACTTACCTTAAAGGGATCTTTTCACGGTTTGATAAATTGACAAAATTGAAAAAAAGTTGTTTCAGATTCGCAAATTTTCATTTTAGTTATGGTATTTGTGAGGTAACAGTATTACTGAACATTTACCATAGTCCAATATAGCCATTATATATATATCTTTCGACGATTTGAAAACCTAAAAAATATAAAGCGTTGCAACGCAAAACGATTGAATAATTTGGAGAGTTCTGTTGTTGTCGTTTAAATTTACGAAACTTCGAAGATTTCTTATATAAAGTATAAAATACTTAAACTGTGTTTACCCGGCGGAATAGCCGAGAGGGCTTATGCGTTTTTACTTCAGACTAACTTCAGGACTCCGGGGGTCACTGGTTCGAGCCCTGATACCGGCTACTTTTTTTCCGTTTTTTAATTTTATTCTTGATTTTTGTTACTGGAGCTTTTAAGATCCAATGATAACATTTATCAATATAAAGCATTTAATGCCAAACTTCAAAATATGCCAAAATCTGTGAAAAGGCCACTTTAAAGCTCTTTTGTATACAAAATATTTAAAACGTAAAACGTTTGTGGTTTAATCGTTAGTGTGCAATTGTCGTGTAGTTGTAACTGTTCTAAGAAATTTTAAACTTGAAAGGGTGATACACTAATGGATAAGTCATGCCTGTGCTTGTCAAAGCAAGTCTATACGCTTACACCAGCTGTTTCAAAAGGAGGTTGTTGTTAAATGTATCGATTGGGCCTAGTTCAAGTTGTAGCTATAATATTTAACTGACAAAATGCATTACATTTGTTAATATCTTTCCGTGTAAACATTTGTTTCAATTTTGTTTCTAAATTATGTCTGAATAATATATTTATATGATAGAACATGCATTTTCAAACGTCTGTGTTGTTGTTATAAATTGTGTTTTATTGATTATGGACTATGCTTTGAAAACAATGTACATGCTCGGTCTTAACGTGGTTACAAAGATGCCTCAAGCAAACAAATCTTCACGACCATTGTTTAGAACAAAAAACACCAACAACATAAATCGAACTTGTTTCAGACTAACTTTGATTAACATTATTAAAACAAATAATGATGAAAACAACAACTAATCGACTCAATGCACACACAACATAATATTTAACTGAAACCTTCAAATGCCCGGAAACAATATCCACGTTGTGCATTAAATTAATGGTCGTGATTCATGCAAATGTCTTTATGTCTTAATGTTATTGCCTGCGCAATTCTGTTCGTATGAGAATTGTTAGTGTGATGTATTTTTACCTCTTTATTCAGCATACGCTGATTATTACAGTATGATCAAATACTGTCAATAGAGTCACTAACTATCACAAGGTATCTTAAATCGCAAATGGCAGACACATGACAGGCCATTTAACTCAATGAATGGTGAATCCATATCTTCTTTCGGTTGTAGTTATGAGCAGTCCTTTCATGGTTTTATTTTAACGCCAAAACATAGATCAGATCTGGTCGAGACTGCAATAAATGAGACGGATTGCGGTGGTCGAAAACTTGTCTATGGCTTAGGCCTTTGACATCCAAAAGTAATGACATTGATTAAGGTCTTACATTCAAGAATAATACATTATGCAATACTGTTTCATCGGCATTCCATGTATTCGGACTATTCATTTAAATAGACATGTTCAATAATACCAGTGATGAAAAAGCACCAATGTTCCTGTTATCGGTCGAGGCAATATAACAATACCTCAACCTCCCAATACAGTATATTGAAAGCAGTTTTTCCCTCAAATAACATACATAAATCTAGTGTAAATTTGTGTCTTAGATAGCAGGATGATAGTTTATATAACAGTTGTCAGGGGCAGATGGGCTGATTTTCAAACAGATACAAATGGCTAACATTTAAGTATTTTGCACAAATGCCTGACATAACTGTTTCGATACTTGAATATATACACGGTCTAGCATATCCAGATTCTACTTTAACAAAGAAGTAATACATGTCGTAATTTTTAACATTCTGAAAATATTTCAATTATTTTAAACGTCCCACAAAGCGTAAATTCACTTTAACTGGCATGCACGTTTTACTTTTATCGATGTTAAATGATGATACATTATCAACAGACATGCATTTAGAGTTAGCGTATATGTATATTATATGTATATTAATACGCTATATTTCTTTCATGTGAACATTGTTCTGTTATTTTTCAATCGAACACAAAAGCTTACAACATGTGAAACGTAAATCTGTGAATTACATCATTTAACATTTGAAATTTAGATTGTGCGTTATTTCTTGCTAACACAGTCGGTTTTCTTTATCTGTATATACCTTTAACGCATTAAAAAAGAAGCATAGCATAGACAATTGATTATATGATGAGTAATTTGATACAATTTAAGAAAATCCATGTCAAGGAAGTTATATATTTACCGTCGCGCTGTAATGGTAATTAAGAACAAAATATATTGTATTTAACCAGCCTTAACCTCCATCGTCATGGCGTTCGTTCAATGTTATCTCAAGAATCAGGAAGTTAATACATGCAATTGCCTTTAGTCAAGCAAGTCGCATTCTGAATTACGGTACACCTGTGTTCGACTTAACGTAAACAGGTAATATTTTATCCCCAAAACTGAGGAAATAAACTGACATGGCTGTTACTCATTGTGCAAACATGTGCGTATCAGCAAACACATCTAGGCATGTAATATGAGTAAGATGTACCTGAAAAAATGGTTCAACACTAACAACAGACGCCAGACTTGTATTGAAGTTGCTTTCAACACGCTATATTGAGTAATGATACGCACGTTTTTGCAATTCTTTACATATCATAGTCTAACCCGAGGGCTAGATTTTAACTTTTTAGCCACTTGATTTTTTTTTGCGAATGACTTAATGACTAACTCGCACAACCGTCATTTCACAAAGCAATGTCAGTAAATGGAAGTGAAATAATCTGAATTTGTCCTTAAAACCTTTTTTGTCAAATTTGTTTTTAAAACTGATTTCTTCTGTATAAAACAGTAATTTTAGTATATAATTTTGTAAAAACATCAATTACGAACGATTAAACTGTTGTGTTGTGTTATAATTATTTCGATAATAGATTCAAAATATAAATTGAAATAACTTCGTGCATTAAATCGAATTATGTAAAGCCACGTTAAGCAATATAGCTCGTGTTATATTCACGTATTGTTTAAAACCTAATGAATGCATACTTAATATCTCTATATTTTAAGGTATGGTACAACTGCGGAATGGCAGCAACTCAATGAAGTCAACGAACTCACGAAACACCGACCAGCTGTCTGCTAATTAATACACCGTTACTAGTAACCATGTGTCGAACGATTAAATATCCGTCAATACTAAGCACTGGAAAATTGTTACGTAATAATTCTAGCATCGATTTCATTAACTTCGAATCCCGTAAATATGATATTTCGCGTAATTGATATACTTTTGTGTCCATTATGTTTGTGATGTTGTTTATTTGTCTCTTTATACAATCGATACAAAAAACACCAATCAGAGCATAATATGAAAATATACTTGTATCAATAAAATGGTTTATACACGCTAGTATAATAAAACTATCAGTATTGTTAGTTATATTAACACAATGTAAATGACGTAAACCTATTAAATTTCCAAGAAGCTAGACAGTAATTAAAGATCATATTTTCAAACCCTTTGCAGTATGCACTGTTTTCAAGCTGTATTTGCCATATTTCAAGAACACACGATGCATGAGGCAGGATATGATCTATGTGTATGCTAATCACTAAGCAATTTCAAACGACTGTGCACTGTCTAAAGTATATATTATGTTTTGTTCTGTATTCATATTGATCACCTATTGATGTAGGCA